>NC_081772.1:5660000-5800000 GCF_963082965.1 Carassius carassius
ACAGTGTTCTATTTAGAATAAATCACAATTTAAAGTGGTAAATTATGATTTTGGAGATAATACATTATGATTTACAGTTTTAACTCTTTAGTATTAAATGATGATTTGAAGTTTTAAATTGGTGTTTTATTTAGAATTCATAAATTATTATATGAGGTTTTAAATTAGTGTTTTATTTAAAAATGAATAAATCGTTTAACATTTTTAAATATGTGTTCTAGATAAAATTAATAAATCATGATTTACCATTTTAAATGCGTGGTCTGTTTAAAAGTAAAGTAAATTATGATTCGAAGTGTTCTAGTTAGAAGTATTAAATAATTCACAGTTTAAAACAGTGTTTTCACTTAGAAAAAAATTAAACTCTAAACTCTAAACCTTAAATTATTCAGACACATTAGTTCATTATGTTGTTTGTCTATCTTCAGTTTTCAGGGCTTTACCTGCTGTCCTTCTTCATCATCATCCTGGGACTGGTCTTCTACTCATCCTCCTCTACCTACGTGGCACAAGATCCTCGCGTTTATAAACAGTTCCGCAACACGGGAAACGCTATCACAGACACGGCCACCATGGGGCCCCTGGAGCCTTCAGTGACCTATACGAGCCTGGGTCAGGAAATAGAGGAGGAGCCTCGCGTAAGAGTAGCCTGAAGGGGGCGTGGTCTCTCAAAACCAATCATCCACTGCCCGGCCAAACTGTCTGTAGAAAAACAAATGATAATGATCACTGAATGATGTAATCAACCACGTAGCAAACAAGTACACTGTGATCACGAACTGTCAATAGGTAGCAGCGACTTCTGTATATCTGAGATATCAGATCCATCATGTATAGAGATGATTTCACCTCATTGCCTCTTTCCCCACGGCAAATTAAGTGTTTAGAAGGATTCGTGCTGACTGTTTTGTCCAAGTGCTCAATTGTGAATGTTTTATTTTCTTATACGAGCACAAAGGGTTCACTGTATTTGAAAGCTTGACGTGGTCTGTTTCACTACAATTTCATGAATATTGTACATTTTAAATGAGATCTATCTGTCGACATCTCTGCAAAACTTCATTCTGAGTTTTACAATGCTGATTTGAGCCAGTGCCTTGCCATGTAATGTTACTGTGGGTTACATTAGCCAATGAGAAATCATGACTCAAAAACAGTGTCATCAGTACTGGACGTCATGTCATTATTGCATATTGTATTATCTGCTCAAAATTATAAATATTTCAATTTGTCAGTCTGAAATACGGGGGGGATTTTACACCTTTCTTTAACTGTTATACCATATACATTTTTTATATTTGTCATATTTTGTTTCAATTATGCCAAGAAAAAGGGAACATGCATTTGTATTAAATATAAAAGTCTGTGTAATAGCAATTGATTGTAAACTTGTAAACTATTTTACTGCACTTGTCTTTGTTTTAAAAGCAGTTTATCATCTTGTCTGGATAAAATCCAATACAATACATGTAAAGCTATTCTGAACCGATATCTGAATTTTGTTGAGTTTTATTTAATTTAATTTTTTCATTCTCAAGTTGTCATTTAAATATTGGAAATTCTTAATGTGTCTGACTTGCTTAAAATAAAGTATATTTGTCTTAAACTAAAAAAACATGAATGGACTGGGAAAAGTGTATTTGACATTGCAAAGCATTGATAACGTAATGGTGTAAACTACAATTTAAAAGGATAGTTCAACTAAAAATGTAAATTTTGTCATCATACCCACTCTCATGTATCTCCAAACCTATATGAACACACAGAAATTGTAAAAATGGTATCCAATCAGTTGACGGTAGCCATTAACTTCCATGGAAATCAAAGGATACCATCAACTTTGTTTTCTCACATTCTTTTAGATATCTTCTTTTGTGCTCAACAGAAGAAAGAAACTCATACATGTTTAGAACAACTTGAGGTTCAGTAAAAGATGCTACTAAAAGCATAAAAAAATCCCTACAATAGACAAAAATATTATATTGACCCCATGGAGAACTTCAGGTGCAGGACAACAGAAACATCAAAAGAAAAATTCACCTCTAACGCAGTAAATGTAATATTTTCAAGACAGAGCTTAGAATAAATTAGCATTAGAAACACTGAAAATAATACATGCATTATTTTGTCATGGCTGTTGGGAAACGAAGTGCTTAACTTATGAATATTTATTACGTAATGTTACAAGAATGGCTACCCACCCGATTGGCTTGGCGAATCAAACGCTTGTCGTGTGAATGTTAATTAGTTTAAGCAGATATTTTGCCATGCAACGTCGTTGTAACCTCATTTATATTCATGAGCAACTAGAGATTCATGTCAGGTGGTTTCATCCTAACCTTTAACACCTGAGAGGTGGCTGCAAACAGCGAGGTGACACCAGTACAGGTATGGCAGACCTCAGCGCGAGCTGGGAGCTTGGAATTATTAAATTCGCTCTTTATGCATGGTGCATACCTAAGCGAGTCGGTGTAGAATAGTGAATATTGTACTAAAAGTGAATCACGTTAGTTGAGTCATGCATCCAGCCTATCCGCTGGGCATGACGCTGAGCAAGTTATAGAGAAAATAAAAAAAAACATTTATAATATCTCATACATTTTAAGAATTTCAACAACGTCCTTGGGTCATTGTATGTGTGTCTCCAATGTAGTTGAATGTTCTGTCAGATAATCAGGTTAGGTAAAAAATGTTAGCCTGAATGCACTGTAAGTCGTTTTGGATAAGTGTCTGCTAAATGCATCCATTTAAATTTTTAATTCATATTTGAGAGCGAGATGCCTGATTCGTTCATAGACCCGTGGGAGTCGTTCATCGCTGCTGCATCGAGTCTCATTCAAGATGCACAAAATCCCAATACCTATAATTTATTCCTTAAATCAGTTGGAAATGATAGCTGATTATCAAGGGCGTAGAAGCACCTAACCCTGATTTTAACCCTAAAACAGATATTTCCTAAAAAGTTATCTCAAATCTGATTGGTTGATTGGAATGTTGTTCCAGGATCAACAAGGATGTTGATGCAGGAACATGTTGTACTTTGTGAAATCACGCTCACCATGCTGTATCATCTTGCATTGAAGCATCATGGTAGTGTCGCTGGTCAAATTTGTTTGCTAGATTGCTCTTTAGGAAGCTTAATTGCCAAATAAAAACCAATGTTGTTAATACTGTGATTAAATATTACCAAAAGAATATAATATATTATGCAATATATCACCTTTAACAGTCTGTATGTGCTGGAGTGAATCCAGTCAACTGCAATTTGTTCTCTGGCACTTTTGCGTTGCATTTAAACTCAGAAAAATGGCAAACAAGATTATGGTTGGCTCACTTCACCTGTACTGTATTGTCATCTTAAAAAAAAAAAGAAAAAAAAAAGAAAGAAAAACAGGGCACGCGGATGTCTGGGTGCTTTCATTGGTCTGGTTGACCTTTTTATGTTTTTACTGTATTCATTTCCTTTCCCCCTCTAAAAGTAATGGGATTTTTTTTTAAAAGATGTAGTAATCCAATTTATCGCACTGGTGAGTCACTTTAAACTGCTGTGATGGACCCTTGATGTGAAAGTTTCTAGTTCACCTTCAGTTCAGCCTCACCTGGCATTTCCTGTTTCTTTTAATACTCGTGTGTGTGTGTGTTTGTAAAAGGCCCATGTTCTATAGGCCTAGCTGTTACGGGGGGCAGGGTTTCATATTTTATTGAAGCAGCCCTGGGCACCGCCATTGGCTAGCAGACCCCCACCTGCTGTTAGCATTCCATTGACTCCCAATCATTTTGGCATCACTTTGACAGCGAATAAGTTTACATCTGAGGCGTTTAAAGACTCCATTTGTCCATTAATTATTTCTAAAGAATCACAAAAATGTATAAAAGGCTCCATTACCTTGTAGGCTACGATTGCGTCATAACCTGCTACTTTCTGTCGCACAGTAGAGAAATTACCATATGGACAGCTCGCAGGCAATCTTTTACCGTCTATGAGGCTATCGGGGAGACGTGGAGGCATGAAGTCAAGGGAGATAATTAATCAGAATACTTACCAAAATTATTCCTGTTCACGCTCGCCTTCTCTTGAAGATTCGGTGGGTGATTCAGATTTCTCTTGGCACAGCTATTAGAAGACTTACGATTGTCAGACAGGTTGCTCACGTGACATCTACGTCATCAAGCTCAGTTTGAGTCTGCGCAGTACGCCCGACCCCCAGGAAGTGCGTGCTTCTAATTGACTTCACTTGTCTCCGTTGAATCCAATGGGGTCGCTGTGTCCATTTCTTTTACTGTCTATGAGCTGTTAGCTTTGAATAGGATGTAGTGGATCCTTGTCAGTAGTGATCTAAAGGTCTTTCAAAACTTCTACCAGAAGTTTGAGTTCCTTCTGTAAGGTGTAATTGTGCAGATTTATTTATGATTGTATATCCATATTTGATTGCAGTGTTTCTTCCATATGAGATGTTTCTGCCTATTAGCTTTCGATCTGTAGTATTGTTGCTATTGACAACCATGTTATTGGTGATTTTAGAGCACACATAGCTGGAGACCATGTACCATTAGTACGTCCAGTGCAGGTTCCAGTGGCTCTTCACATATTGGTTGTTTCAAGCAGACTCCATACAACAAGCAGCTGCGATCTATCTTCCTGCAGCGGAAGAAGCACAGCAAGAGGAAGGTGGCCACGTGGGGTGAAACCCTGTGTGATGTGAGGTACCTGGCCTCCCTGCACCCCTCACCAAAGACTACTGGAGAGGCCGACTGGCCCCGGGAGAGGAGAGCCTCGATAAGTTATTTGGTTAAATAATTTAAAGATGATGAATACCTTTTAATAGTATGTATTTTGTATAACAAACAATGCATGCTGTTACATAATTAGCTACTTTATTATAATTTGCTTTAATAGCGCATTTTTTATTTTAGCTGTTTATTTTAATATAATGTTTAATATTATTTTGTATTATTATTTTTAGCGCTATAATGTGTTTTTGTTATTTTAGCGGTTTTATTTTTAAAAGCCTGTATTTTGTCAATCTTAATTTAGCTGTTATAATAGCATGTTTTGTTTATTTATTTTTTAATTCCTTTTTATGCTTTTGTAAAGCTGCTACACCCCCCCCCCCACCTTTGTTACTGACATTTGCAAAATCTATTATTGGTCAGCCTCTGTTGGAGAATTGGCTTGATCTGCAAACCCTTGAAGAGTCCAGCAAAACCTGCTGTATTTGATTGTGTTTTGTGTCTTCGCCGGTCTTGTGTCGTGCATCTTTCTTGAGGAACTATGATTGTACTAGTCTTTTGGCAGGAAAACCGTCTGCACATCAAATGTTGCTGTTCCAGTCTCTTGGAGTATCATCTCATGTTCTGATTCCACTTGTTCCTTTCCATCAGGAATCAGACTGTCGGAAACTACTTCTTCACGAGTCTCTCATGGCCTGGATCCTGGGACGCGACTGGGGCCGACTGAAGCATAGAAACGTATGTCTATGGAATACATGCAGGATGCTGATAAATATAAAAAAAATTGTTTACCATTGACATGAAGTCCTCTCTCCCAGGTGTGATGTTTGAAAAAATAAATTTGAACATGCTGTCTTTCCAGGGACTAACTTTTCTTCACACATGATTGTTCCCTGTTCTGTTCCAACTGATATCTCTTGTCCCCATCTAAAAAAAAACCAAATAAGTCCCTGAGAGGACGTGATCTTAAATATTCCAGCAGTGCTCATCTTCTGAATTTCATTAGCCAGGGAAAATGATTTCACAGGTCACGGCGTGAGCAGACGCTCCTATCTAATGGCTTCCTAAATGAATTATAGACGTATCGGTGCATGTCCCAGTCAATTACATCGCACGTCTGAACATACAGACTCTCCTGCCATTATATATGGTTTTATAACACATGTGACCATCCAAGGACACAGAAAAGTAAATGTCCTTTTTATTTTTCAACAAAAGTTAATGTAATCTGTTTGGTTTAATGGTTTTCATGTACGTGCTCTGAATAACCTGCATGCTTGATATTAGCATTTATTGTTTTACTTTAACTGGGATATCAGATTTTTTTCAGTTATTTGAAATGCTAATGGGACAGCCCTTTGTGTGGTGATTTTACATGATTTTTATTAGAATTTTGTTTGTTTAATATGCAAATTTGGTCCTGTTCCCTTACGCATGCACTTTTTCAGGAGCAAGGGCAGGTAGAATATTGCTTGCTGATGGAGTGATGTGTCATTGGCAGGTTTATGAAGACACACTGGAGAGTGTGTATCTTCTGCTGAGACGGGAGATGCAGGATACACTCATAGAGCACGAGCGCTTCTGGCAGGAAGCCCAAGTCCAGATGACCTGTGTCTGTACACTGGAGGAGACAGCTGCAAATTATGTCAACTGTAAAATGATTGAGACACTCCCCTACTAGAAGTCAGTCAGTCCTGCTTGAGTCTGTTCGATTACTGTCTGTCTCATTTTCTCAGTCTCCCAACGGATACAGAATAACTAGTTTATTTAATTCAATAATTAAACATTTATTTTACATGTGAGCTTAATTTCATTTATATATTTAAATACAAAGAAAATGTTTAATTTTTAAAAAACTTGCATTTATGCTGACATTATGCATTAACATTTAAAAATGTGGCATTTAAAAGTTAAAAGCGTAATATTTTATCTAAAATAACAAGAGCCGTACATTGAATTATGTATTTAAATACAAACTAAAATCTAACAATTTTTCTTAATCTAAAATAATGTTGGCTTAATTTAAGATTTATTTTTTATTTATTTTAGATTAATAAAATCTAGCAAGAAGTATAAAAATATTTTATTTAATAGTCTTTTTTTAATTTTAGCAAAAAATTTAACTCAAACTTAGTTTGTATTTAAATAAATAAAGATAATCCTATATTGAGCTAATGTTTAATTATTTTACTCCAAATTACAAAAAAAACATAAATTTTCTTAACTTTTTATTTATCTTTAAAAATGTATTTAGCTTAATTGTATAATAAAGATAACTTTATATTAATTATTTATATTAAAATAAACTATTTTACAAAACAAACAAATTTAAGCAGCCTAATTTTGTGCCGTGCTCATATTTATGGCGATTATAGTCTTCAGCTCATTGTGCACAAAACAACTGCTTTCTAAAGCTTATTTGATGAATCTGAACTGATGCAACATTTTTCTTAAATGAGGCTCTGTCACAATTCTGTTAGATTAGTCATACCCGTATTTGCTGGTACACATAGCAGCTTTGCTTTTAGCGTTCCCCAACTATTTTCAGGCTGTAAAATGTTGCTCTATTACTCAGATTGCTGTTGTTTCCATTAAAAACTAGCGGTGAAAGCGTTGAGCTTTAGCAGTGGTTGGCTTTCAGACTGGGTTTTGAAGCCTGGAGAGTGCACTGGGTGGAGATGCGAGCACCACTGGCAGCTTCAAACAAATAACCTGCAGTAACTTACGGCCTGAGAACTGCAGCCAGTTATCGATGATATCTTTTGAAGTGTATGGCGACTGATCTCAAAGAGCATGCACTGAACTCCACTCTAAAGTCTGCCTGATCCCACAGCATCAGAAAAGAGTAGAGTTAAGTGGGATGTTCCTTGAGGGCGATCATCTTACATTAGCATATGTGTGAGTGACTGAAGTGGGAAAGTGCTCACTTGAAGAAATGTTTTTTTTGTGATTCTTATACTGGACAATTAAACATTCATGCTATGGCATTTTAAAATCAAGGTTTTTTTTTTTTTTTTTTTGTATTTTCATGCAATGGCACTGTACATTTTATTTTTAGAAAAAAATTAATGTTATGGCCCTTATGCTTTTATTTATTTATTTTTTTTAACTATTATTAGTTTTAATTAGATTTTTTTTTGTGCAAGTAAAATGTTTGTAGTTATGTAGTGTAGCACTTCCCTCTGCTATCTGATTTCGTTGTCTAATTGGTCATTAGCGTTCAAACCATCAGTCCTTCTTGGCTGGTTTTAAGTTTCCACAAAAATCCACAATAGAGGAGCTGTGTGTCTGAGTGTGTGTTTGCATGTTAGCTGCACACAAATTGAGTTTTCTTAAGTGTTTTTTCTTCCTGGGTGTTTTGTTTGAAGCTGTAACAGTCATTATACAGGAGCAAATCTCAAGAGGCTGTGAAGATGAATGCCTCGTTGTTCAGAAGTGCTTGGAAAAATTATTTTCCCCCCAAAAGCGATTACATTGTTTTTGGTTTTTAATTCTCATGGTGGCCTATTATTAAAGGTTGTCTTATTTCCCAAGCTATTGAAAAGAACAAATATTAGACTTGTCTTGCGTTGTGTAGCTGCTTTGATGATGGTTTTCCAGCTCATGCATATGTTTTTTTGTTTTTGTTTTTTTTATGTTATTTATTTTTTAAAGGCTTTATCTGGTGTCTGGTAATACGGTATACCTGGATCATGTGCAAGGTTTCTTGTGTAGAAAGAGGCTGATCTGGGATTGGATTTACCTGGAGGAGAGCGGCTGGACAAGACAGTTGCTGCCTGAATCGCTCTACACACTGCTGGAGTTTGACACCAAGATCTCTCAAGGTGGGTTCAGCTAACATGTGAAAGAGCCTGAATCGATCTAATGACTGCAGAACAACTGTACGTAATCCAGTTCCTCAGTGGCTTATATTGTGATTAATCCTTCATATTCAATTTGTAAGCTTTGCCAATGCTTTGTAGTCTTCTGAGACCCTCAGGTCTAGTCTTTTGCTGCGTTTAGTGTATTTCTGCTCTTATTAGATCCTCTCATTAACATCTTGTTTTTAGCTGATGCTGTCTTATTAAATCCTACTTGTCAAGTTCTATTTTTATTCAGCAGATTTTTGTCTGTGTTGGTGTTGATCCAGTCCTCTGTGAGAAGTCAGGACCACACAACGTCCATGGAACTTGTATTAAAGGATCTCTCATATCAAATCATCTTACAAGTTTCATGTAGATGCCTGTTTTAATAATTGCAAATTTTGTCCAATTTGTGATCGACTAATGCAATGTAATAAAAGGAAATGACTTGCACAATTTTTTTAAATGACCCAATTGTTAAAAAAAGAATTTAGATTGTTAATATATAAAATGAAATAACAATAACTTACTTTTTCCTTTATAAAAAAAAAAAAAAACATTTAATAAAATAATATAGAATTATATAGAAATACCATAGCATGGGGGAAAAATACTTATTGCATTTTATTTTCATGCTGTGGCATTTTAAGATTTATGTGCGTATTTTTTTTTTTTTTGCAATTGTGCAAATTTTTTACCTTTTTAAATTGTGTATTGTGTATATCGGTCACCTTGCTGTCTACATATTGAATCTGAACTGGCAATTTAAAAGAATAAATGAATAACTTAAGATTTGTTTGTTTTCTGATGGTCACCTTCATAGCCTTGATGTGTGTTTTGTTTAAACAGTGAGTTTACACGGGCACTGTCTGACGGCGAAGCTCAGTCGACTCGTGTGGCTGTACCTGAACTCTGGGCAGGGGCTCTAACTGGAGGCGCTGAAGGGAATGCTGCTGCAGTCCGCTCGGGCCAGTCTCAGCCATCTCAACACTCTTCAGGTCAGTCAAGGGCCTGCGGCCTAGACCTCATACACTCGGCCAAACCTTTGGTGTTTTAACTGACAGTACTTTTTTTTTTAAACCATTCTTTTGACCATTTCACTTATACAATTGTAAAAAAAAAAAAACTTACATTTGAGTGTAAAACCTACTGTATATTGAGTTAATAAAACCAATTTTTCTAAGTTTTATTATTAGCAAAAATATTAAAGAAACCAATGTAGAAAAATACTTTATTTGACATTTGTACAAATTAAAAGCAGTTTACAAAATGGAAAAATAGTTAATACTTTGTACATAAATAGACCTTTGGCATTTGTAAAATCTAGCTGGAAAATGAAAAGCTTAATAATTCAAAGACTGATGAGAAATTCAAACCAACCAGTGGCTTTCAGTGCGCAGTGAGTGGGTCATGTCAATCAGTGCACATTTCTTTTCTATTCATATATACACAAGTCGGCACGCTAGCAGCGATCACACTGTACAGCACCACATACATTCTCCATCAGGTTATGAGCAGCTCTCTGCCTGAGAATAAATATGCATTGCTTGTGAATATGGCTTAGCTCATCTGCACCTTTATGAAATAAACTTCATGACTTTGCCAGTTATGGAAAATACCCTTCGATTTCATCCTGTGGTTCTGCTGCATAGATTTGTAAAGGCACAGAATAATATTACATATCTGAAGATAAATGCTGGTTAACGTGAGAAGGTTGCATAGCGCAGCATACATCTAATTATTTACCTTAATCTATTACCTTCTTTAAATAAAAATAAATTCTAAACCTAAGCACGAACACAAGGTATTATGAGCACATAATGACAAAACCTCCATTTTAAATTCAAAACATGCTTAATATACTTTAAATACAATGGGAGTACAGTCACAATAAATAAGCACTATATAGACGCTTGTACTGTAAATATCTTAAACATTCGTCACCTTGGTGCAAATATGTACGCAAAGCTTGACATGACTGCATCGCTGCAAACCTTGACATGACTGCAAACCATTCAGGTCAAGAACAACGAATAAAAGAAACTATTAAAATACCTGAGTGCACAAGTTTTGCATTGATTTCATCCATATTCCTAAATTTAACAAGGAATACAGGTCCTTCTCAAAAAATTAGCATATTGTGATAAAGTTCATTATTTTCCATAATGTAATGATAAAAATTAAACTTTCATATATTTTAGATTCATTGCACACCAACTGAAATATTTCCGGTCTTTTATTGTTTTAATACTGATGATTTTGGCATACAGCTCATGAAAACCCAAAATTCCTATCTCAAAAAATTAGCATATCATGAAAAGGTTCTCTAAACGAGCTATTAACCTAATCATCTGAATCAACTAATTAACTCTAAACACCTGCAAAAGATTCCTGAGGCTTTTAAAAACTCCCAGCCTGGTTCATTACTCAAAACCGCAATCATGGGTAAGACTGCTGTCCAGAAGGCCATCATTGACACCCTCAAGCGAGAGGGTAAGACACAGAAAGAAATTTCTGAACAAATAGGCTGTTCCCAGAGTGCTGTATCAAGGCACCTCAGTGGGAAGTCTGTGGGAAGGAAAAAGTGTGGCAAAAAACGCTGCACAATGAGAAGAGGTGACTGGACCCTGAGGAAGATTGTGGAGAAAGACCGATTCCATACCTTGGGGGACCTGCAGAAGCAGTGGACTGAGTCTGGAGTAGAAACATCCAGAGCCACCGTGCACAGGCGTGTGCAGGAAATGGGTACAGGTGCCAAAACCACTGGTAAATGGTTTACTGACCATGGTATTACTGTGCTCAATTGGCCTGCCAACTCTCCTGACCTGAACCCCATAGAGAATCTGTGGGATATTGTGAAGAGAAAGTTGAGAGATGCAAGACCCAACACTCTGGATGAGCTTAAGGCCGCTATCGAAGCATCCTGGGCCTCCATAACACCTCAGCAGTGCCACAGGCTGATTGCCTCCATGCCACGCCGCATTGAAGCAGTCATTTCTGCAAAAGGATTCCTGACCAAGTATTGAGTGCATAACTGAACATAATTATTTGAAGGTTGATTTTTTTTGTATTAAAAACACTTTTCTTTTATTGGTCGGATGAAATATGCTAATTTTTTGAGACAGGCATTTTGGGTTTTCATGAGCTGTATGCCAAAATCATCAGTATTAAAACAATAAAAGACCTGAAATATTTCAGTTGGTGTGCAATGATTCTAAAATATATGAAAGTTTAATTTTTACCATTACATTATGGAAAATAATGAACTTTATGACAATATGCAAATTTTTTGAGAAGGACCTGTATATGTATTATCTGGAGTATATAAAATGTCATAAGCGTGTTAGGAAGTAACAGAAGGTGCAGAACATTCCGTTTCCTGTCTGCCTTTGGAACTCAACCTGTGCAACTTGCTCTGAACTGAACTGTGCCGCAGCATTAAAAAAAGCAGCTCATATTTTATTCTAATTAAAAATAGTTAATCGGTGTCCTGAATAGATTAACCTGGATTCCTCTGCTGTCATTAATTCTGAAATGGAACATTGTTAGCTTCTTTGGAACTTCAAATAAACTAAACTGCAAAAAAGACGACAAACCAAAAACTCAGATGAGGTGCAGGATGTTGGAGATGAAGGACCTTTCAAATGCTGCTGTTTCTCCCGTTTTTTTTTTTCGATGTAGAGGGTCGACCTGCGACCTGTAGCTGTTGGGTAAAGAACGGATAAGCTTCTTTGGGTAAAATAAAAAAACCACTGACATCCATGAAGTTTGGAGGTACACAAACAGGAACACAAGGCACTTTAGGACACCAGTTGCTCAAAGACGACTGACAGGAACAGTGTGAGGAACTCAACCTCAAACAGTCTCAATAAATACATGAAAACATTCAAACGCCTTAAATTCAATGTCCACAAGAAAAAACAAGAAACTTGTAAAGAGGTCCTTGTAAACTGGATTCACAGCTTGGTCAAACCTTTAGTAGTCAGAAAGACCTTGTTTGTTTGCATCAGGTTGACTTTATTTTCCCTTTATGAGCTCTGAGAGCGCCGTCTGTCCTGACGAGCTGGAAATGGAAGCCTCATTGCGTCACACAGTTTTCACCCATGTCCTGTGCGTAACGGTCTGAGATGAGCGTCCTCAGCTCGTCAATGTCTTTCCTCAGCTGGCACACCTCCACCAGCTTGGCCCGCAAGCCGTCCTCCATCAGCGGCTTCTCGCTCTCCTCCGCCGAGCAGCTCATAGCTGGGGAAAAAAAATGTGTGTCACAAATGGAAATTTTCTTTCTATTGGCTGATATATGACTTTATATGGGTACTTTATCTGGTGCTGCAATTATAAAGTGCATTTATTCTTAATTATGAAAATGTTAATGTCACACATCATGTTTCACATTATATTAGCAAAGCTAAATGGGAGAAGTCAAACTAATTAAACATTCATTAAAATTATGATGATACTTGCTGTCCAAAAGTCTGAGGTTAGTAAGATTGTGTAATGTTTTTGAAAGAAATCTCATGTGCTCATCAAGGCTACATTCATGTAATCATAAATATATAATAATGAAACAATTACAATTGTTTCCTATTTGAATGTATTTTATTCCAGTGATCAAAGCTGAATTTTCAGCATCATTACTCCAGTCTTCAGAGTCACATGATCCTTCAGAAATCATTCTGATATGCTGATCTGCTTCTTAAAAAAACGTATCAATTATTAATATTTTTGTGGAAACTTTTGAATGAATAGAATTTTTGATGAATAGAAAGTTTAAAAGAACAGCATTAATTTAAAGTATAAATCTTTAGTTATAAATAATAAGATGTCTTCACTGTTCTAATTTACACCAATAATTTAAAAACACTGCTGAATGTAATCTTACGCAAATCTTAAAGCAATATCAGTTTTTCAAACTGTACATTTTAATGTTGTGATGTATAATTCGACTTGCAACATTTAAACCAAAAGAAAAAACATTTAGATATGAAGTGAGCACTACAATATTTAATTGAAATGAGTAATAATGCATTAATTAATTAATAATACTAAAAGTGCAATATAAATTTTCGAGAGACTAGAGATGCACAGAATTATAATTTGTATAATATTTTATCTAAAGTCAAACAAGTTTACTAATAATGCAAATAAACAGAGAATATTAGAGACTACTTTAAAAAGATGATGTGTTGCAAAGGCAAGAGTTTTCTATGTTATGCATGAGTGTTTACATTTGATGCCAAGCAGCAGGGCCAGGTTGGGCTCTTTGCCTTGAGCTCTCTGTGTGAGGACACTGCACAGGCCCTTCAGATCCAGCAGACACAAGGACATCTCCTTCAACAGGGGCCCGGGGCTCACATTCAGCGTCTCCTCGTCTGCCTGTCTTTGGTTCTGTGGAGATAAAAATACAGAAAGAAAAACCCTTTTACACACTCGCAGCAGGGTGAACCAGGACAGAGCCTTTCAAGTGAACGTTCAGAGTTTAATTTTAAATTGTGGAAGTACAAAGAAGCCCCGGTTTGTCACATTTGCCACTGGAGATTTGAGAGAATGGTTATTTTCACCTTCAAATGCTATTACGGACACAAAGAATGTGTTATTGCAGCATTTTACACTGCAGTGTGATTTTTGAAACAAATCATATTGCCAAAGCTTGTCAAATTTCCTAAAAGCCTATTAATTACATTCACAACCAAAAGACACTAACTACGTTACAAAAACTAAAAAATGTAAATCAAAGAATAACACAAACGCTACATCTGAAATCACATGCTGATTTCACTACTACTGCACCACTGTTCAAAAGTTTAGAGAGAGAATGTGAAAAGACAACTAAAATATGAAATTAAGTTTAAATATGAATAATACTAAAAGTAATGAATTGACTAGGGATGCCCAGAATTTTTATATCTTAATATCTAATTCACAGCCAAACAGAATTACAAAATATGAAAAAAAATATTGAGAATGTGCTGTGCTGCTAAAACTACAGTAGGTAAGATAATTTAATTAATATTTCAATAATTCAGGATGAAGGATGCATTAAATTGGCAAAAACACTATAATTTTACAATATATATATATATATATATTATTAAAAAAAGCTGTTCTTTTGAACTTTTGTATTACAGAATCCAGAAAAAAAAGATTATGGTTTCCACAAAAATATTAAACCATATGTTTATACAGTATATATAATAAGACGAAATGAATAAATATTTTCAAATGGAATATATTAAAATACAAATTTTTACTGTAATTTTTTTTTTTACTGTATTTTAAAATATGAATAAATGTAGACTTGGTGAGCATAAGACTATAAAATGCTTATCGACCGCAGACTTTTCTGTGTTCTTTACACAAATGCTAGAAAAACCCATTTGTCAATGGAGATTTGTTTAATTCATTATAAAATATAAACATACCGAAAAATGTTAGGAATGTTTTGTTAAACTACTCTTATGTAACAGCTGCTTGGAAATGAAATACGTCTTGTTTAAGGTTCCAGGTTCTGTGGTTTTAAAAGCAGTTGTGAACTGTATGACGAGGGAACCAAACACGCATCCTTAACATGGGATCTTGTATACTTGGTAATCAAACTTTACAATACTCGGCGGGTTTCGCATGAGAAGGCAAGTAAGAGCATCTCTGCTAATAATCTGGTTTCTCTGTGGCAGCGGTGTGATGCGGCTGTATCACGCATGACTGCGGCTCTCTGCTCTCCCTCACCTTGAGACGGCGTGGTGAAAAATGATGTCCTGAATTCTAACAAGGGCCGGTTGGGTTATTCATGACTCGACTGCCATGGAAAAGCAGGGCAAGAAATTTAATAGCACAAAAATGAGCCTTCAAAAAAGATTTTAACTTGCGTTACTAGGCTTTTCTGTATCATTTAGGATGAAAAAACCTCAGCGGCACTTTAGAGTCTCTTTGTGGGTGGTTTGGAGTGTCATACCTGCTGAAGAGTTTTGGAGAGGGTTTCAAGTTCCTCCTCACATTCCAAGAGCTGCTTGCGGAGCTCCTGTGTGATTCCCCTCTCCCTCTGCAACTTCTTATCCAGGGTCTGCAAGAGGACAAAAGAGCGTTTAGTGTCTTAAGCAAGCATGCTGCTCTGATTGCACAATTTAAAATAATCATCAATGTTCAAGACACCACCTCATCCATCCGATCCAAATCAGGATGTTTATCCTAAAGCTTCCACTACAAAAGGTAGAATATAACGTCTTACCGACATATCTAGAGTGAGTTTGTCAATCTGCTGATTCTGATTGCCGATCAGCTGAAACAAAAGGAATCACAGAGTGAATCATCTCACATGACTTTGGTTTAATACTGTTTAAAGTGTGTGTCTTTTGTATTAAAACATTCTACCTAGACAACATTCTGTATTAGCCAAAAATCTGGAAACAATTCCAGATTATCTAAAAAATGGTTTAATTTAAATGCTTGAAATTAGTCTTGTAGTCAAACATATACAGAATTGTACATATATGTATGTTTGTGTGTGTGCAAAAAAGAAACATTTTAATTCAAATTGTGTGATTTGAATGCACAAAGGAGGAAAAGCAGCCAAAATGGTTTCCAAAATTCCTTAAGGGATGCCTTTAAAATGAAGTGAAATGCAATAAAATAATGTGTTTGAAGTGTTATTTCAGAATTTTATGCCGCAGTGTGGGAAGAACTTTGGACTGTAACATTGATAAAAAAATTTAAAAAAAGTTTTGATTTGCTCATCAGTTTTTGGTCCCTTCCATTGATTCATTTCAATTTCTGGTTACTTCCATTATTTCATAGTTTTTATAACCTCAATAATGTTCTAAAAGGTGGGATATATTTAATAATATAGAATTGTTTCCAAACATTTAGCCAGTTTTCGTTTTAGAACTACACAATTTTAAATTGTATTATTTCACAATATCACTGCTTGTGCTGTATTTGCGTGAGCATTATTATTAAAATCCAAACTTTTGACCAGTAGTTTACAAGTTCTGTATTTAGTGTAAAAATGCAATCTCCCAGAGATTTTTTAATTATAATGTACTATAAGACATCCAAGACAGAGACATCTGGAGATAAAAGCAGGAATGATTACAATAATGTATTTTTAAGCATCATTAGGTGCATCATGGGAGATCAGTACCAGGCTGTTTTGGCTCTGTTGTTCTAGCAGGTCATTGTTTTCCCTTTCCAGCTGCTTCAGGTCCAGCATGGGCAGCCGTACTCCATCCTCCAAGCACTTCTCCACTTTCTCTTGTAGGCTACAAAGAGAAGTTTTATCATTGGTTCAGTAAAATGAAACAAGGCACAGAGAGAAATCCTAACAGATCCTCATTATTTATATCAAAGCAGCTGTGGCCTTCCATTATTTTTTCAGTCCGAGCGGATGATTGGCCTGATTTCATTCCCATGTTTACGGCAGTTTTTCTATGTTTTAATAAGAGTACTGGGCACTTTGATCTTCAGCTCACTTAACAAGGACTGCGCACTTTATATTTAAGAAGTGGCTTTCAGAAAGGAAGCAAATCAAAAGCAATGCTTCTGGCTGTGAGCTCGTCTCAACAGAGTGAGTGTGTAAGTGCAGTACCTTTGAACAGCAGCCATGAGCTCTATCTCCCGCTTGGATTGGGTCTCAATGAGGGCATCTTTCTCCCGCAGCATGGCTCGGTTTTCCTCCTGGGTTCTCTCTAGCTGGGCGATGGTATCCTCCAAAGCCTGCTTCTTCCTCTGCACTTCCTGCAACTGAGACGCCACAACACAGACAGAGAGGAGTACAGTAATGCTACTACACACCACTTTAAAGACGTTTATAATCACCATTTTCTAATGTTTACTCAAATGTGAAATTTCATTTCATTGAGTAAATTTCATGGCCGTGATCAGAATTTTTTTTTAAATTGGTTTAATTAGGTACATAAATTTAATTGAGAAGAAAAGATGACACCACTTGTTTTCAGAAACAAGTGAATAATTAGTAAAATAGCAAATTAGTATATTTTATTTATGTGTTTATTTCACTTCTTAAAAAAAAAGCTACTTGTTAATTGGCTTTTATCCAAAGCGACTTACAATGCATTCATGCTAACATTGTTAGCCTAACATGTTCCATGGGAATCGAACCCACAACCTTCTGCGCTGCTAACACAATGCACTACCACTGAGCCACAGGAACACTATAATAGTAAATAGCAATAGCAAAACTATTTGACAATGAACTAGGAAAAACAAGTAAGATTGTGACTGTCACATGAGCAGCTGTTTGCACTGATCTGTTAGCAGAACGCCATGGGGACTGACACTGATGTTGGTTTAGCACTGAATGGAGACGTTAATTATGCCCTGATTAACAGATCTAAGATCACTTTGGATATTTGGGGCTGACAATCAGATTTAAGGTTGAACAGGATGGTGATAAACTAGGAAAAAGTGACATTTGAGTTATCAGCAAAAAACAAAACCCTGTTAAACCAGGCTAACATATGGCTAGTTTTGCAGTTAAAGCTGGAGGACGGCCCGTACCTGCTGAGCCTGCGTCTGGACCTCGTCCAGTGAGGGCAGGTCTGCCAGGTACTTCTCCAGCGTCTCAATGCGCTGCTGCTTCTCCTGATTCTGTTCCTGTTCACGCTGGCACTTCTTCTTCAGACTGCTGATGTAGCGGTCACGTGTTTTCATCTGGACCCAAAACACATCTTGTTACTCATTTACCAAGTGCTTTACGTACGCACAAATTTGTGTGTGAAATCTGTACAAACGTTTTCACAAGCAAATCTCAATTCACCAATAACTTTATGAACTTTACAATTATGAAAAAGGTTCAAACAACTGAAACCACACATACGCCAAAATCACATGCGTTGGATGGCCTGTATAATAATAATAATAATATGATGTTGTTTTTGAGAAAATATCTGAGGAAAAAAAATTTAGAATAAAAAAACAAAAAAAAACCATTCACCGATAACTCTCCTGCTAAAATTTGTTGTTCGAACTGAAACCACATGTATGTCAAAATCACATAAATAAATACTAATCTACGTCACATTTTTTCTAAGAACATTTCTGAAAAGTGTAAATACTTACATAACAATAAAAACATAAAATCCATGAATGTGACATTAATTCTTTCTATCTGAAATCGTGAGATTAATTGTAAATGTTTTATTTCTAGTTTTTAACTGTAAGAAATAAATATGCATATTTAAAAAAAAATCAACAACGACAAACAAACAGACACTGAATAGTACAATTTAGTAATATTTTTTAAATTATTTATTTTATTGTTGTCAATATCATATAATATTTCTCACATAGCATAATGTACAGCTGGCTAATGAGAGGTCTGTAATCTAAAGTTTTGATGGTTTGGGTGAATTTTATGCAAATAACTAACTTCAGGCATGAGGTCGCTGCAAATTCATTATAGTTAAACGAAGTAAGTTGTTCTGTGCATACAAATCCAAAATAATCCATGCAATTATTCAAATATTTAGTACTACACATAATGCTCATTCACATGTCTTAAATGAAAAGTTCTCACTTTCTCCTCCAGTTTCTTGATATCTTCAGTGTATTTCTGTGTGTTTTGTTTGAGAAATTCGCTGAGGTGGATGACCTCCAGCTCTGCCGCAGCTAGTTTCCGGCCCAGCTCTCCGTTCTCACAGCGCAGGGGACTCACGCGCTCTGGCATCGTGGATTTCGGACTCAGGCTGGATACCGGACTGTCATATGGAGAGTCCTAAATAGTGGAAAGAGGCATCAGCGGTAGGTAAGTGACCTTTTTACTGCCATTAGGAAAGTATTTTGCCTGATTTGTTTCAAGGAGACATACCTTAGCTTTGAGCAGATATGAGTCATCATAGCGCCCCCTGTGGTTTTGGAGGACTTGTTGCGCCCTTAACTCATTTTCCCTGATCCTTGCATGAAGTTGGAGGATTTGCTGCTTTTGCCTAGAAATCGCAAATCAGTAAGACATTGGCATTCACAGTCTGGTGCACAGCGCTGCTTCAGAGCACTTCTCTGGGGTTGCATGCATAGAAGTGGTTTTAAAATCAAGCACACTGAAAAATTCCGTTTGAGAGAAGGACATGCTCGCTGGAGGCTGCTGCTGTGAACTACTTTCGGAAGAAATGTTTTTACACTTGTAATGACATTTTAAAGTATGGTTATCACACTTGGTTTGGATATTTTCTGCCCTTGAGCAAAATAAGAGAGTGTGTGGTTAAACATTACTAGATTTAGTCCAGCATACTAAAATACCAGCAAAATCAGAGAACTGATTGCAAAGTTAAAGGTGCTGCAAGCTATTTGTTGGGAAAATGTCCCTTTTTCCTGACGGAAATCACTGAATTAGATGTTCTGAAAGATACCTGTCTGTGATAAAATACAAATTAAAAAAGTAAAATAATAATAATAACATATTCCAAGAATATGTTATATCTGAAATAAATAAATAAATAATTATTTAATACACATCTAATAATAATGTAAGAGGAAACAAGTTTAAAAATATAACTATAGCATAATAATAATAATATTATTATTAATAATTAATAAATGTGACATTTCAGAGAAAATGTCTGAGTGTATAATACAAAAAATGCTAATAATATTAATACATTTTTTAAAAACAACAATAACAAATAAACATATTTTTTGGGGGCTTTAGTACAATGGCAACATAAAAAGCTAATTATTTTGTTGTCTTTATAATTTCACAATTTATAATTTCTCACAGTCTTTACACATGGAAAATATATACCTGTGTTTATATTTTATGGCTAAACCAATCTGAAGCCTCTGAGATGCTTTCTACCTGTCAATCACTTGGCATGTTCACAGAGGAGTCCATATTTGTGAAACGGGAAGCTGAGAGTGTGATTGTTCCTAAAGATTATTCAGGTTTAATGCCATATTCACTTTCATAAACAATCGGCAACAAGTCTTTTTCTATTTTGCTCCTCTCTCAAACTTTACTTTGTAGGGCAGGGTTTTGGAAAAAGAGGGGTGTGACTAAATCTGGCAGGAGGTCCTCAAACATTGCTTAGGGACCCTTAAAAAAAAAAGAACAAAAATGTAAACGGGTGAGCAAAACTGTCATGTGATTGTGGAAGCCTGAGCAAAAGCAGACTGATGGCCAGCTAAAAGCATTCTCAAGCGTTTCCTCATGTGTAATTCTTGGCAGAGATATTCATTACGTTTGTGTCTGAACACAGACAGTGTCCGTCTGCTCTGTGGCACTGCCCCGTCTGTCAGAGCTCACCTAAAGCAAAGCAACACTATGGGTGACGGCGTGATACTAAAATTACAACTGCTCAAGGTCACAGCAGTCACTACAGGGTCACAGCCCTGAACACAGCCAACGTCGTGTTAAATTAATGAGGCATCTGCCTCCTCCTCAGAAACAGGAGCTAATGGCAAACCTCTAAAAACAGATGAATCCATTACTCTGTTTACGTGGGAGGTCAGTATAGGTCTGTTTGACGAGAAATTATGTGCAGAAGCAGTGGCACAGCCTTTTTTGGCTAGGGTGAGTGATTTTTTTTTTAATTGTTAGACTATCTATACATGCATAATTTTTAACCCCATTTGAATAAATATTTACCTAAAACAGTCTTATTCTTTGCGCACAACTGAACACTAAAAATGTCTTTGTTTTCTCACCGGTCAATCTCCAGTTCTCTCTGCCTCAGGAGTCCCTCCTTAATCTTTACCAAGGTATTGACAGGGAGAGACGTTCCACCCAGCATCTGCATGAAACAACAATTATAGCATTAGAAATCCTCATCTGGTAAACACGCAGGGTCAGGATAGCGTGTACTTATGGTAAGCACACTGTAATTAGCATACTCTGTCATCATAATAACCATCGGCAACAAAGCCAGTGAAGAACTCCAGGGGGATTTTAAAGGTCTCTTTCCGCCTCGAGGATGACAGCGAGTCTTTGGGCTACCGAATCCAATTATGCATTTGTTTATAACTTTACTTGCATGGTTCTTCTGAAGAACTGCGTGACTCCCTGAAAGTATGTGATCTGAATGACAAATAAATGTAATAAAACATCCATATCCAATATCCATTTAGAATTTTTAGGTTATGGAAAACAACAGCCACACATATAACATGTAGGTGCTCCATAGCTCTCAAGTCAGTATGTACACAATCTTCAGCAGTGCATGCTTGAGTGAAGGGTGACAGGTCATGGCTCTTTAACACAAAGATCATTAGGGCACTAAATGAGCACATTGCTAATGGTCCACTGATGTGCTATCAGAGTGCTGAAAGAACCCAATTAAGAGCTCACTGATGATGTCACAGTTCACACTAAATACACAGACATGAACTCTATAACACACTACAGCACAATTATTTTTATGATCCATATTGTATATATGGGAGATTGGGGTTAGTGTGTCACCTCTTTAATGTGAAACAAAATTTTCTTCCTAAATCTTCCTAAATATTTGGAAAAAAAAATCTTTTATAAAAAACACAACAACTATATAATTTATATAAAATACAAATATATAAAACTAAAAAAAAATAAAAATAATATATATATATATATATATATATATATATATATATACATACACACACACACACAAAAAACATTTTAATAATAAATATTTAACAAATATTTTAGTCACTACTAATATTGATATATCATGATAAAAAATAATATTAATAAATAAAAATATTTTTCCTAAAAATATAATTGCTACTTTATTGATATAATATAAATAGATCTATATTCAGGATTTGCATGTTTTTCGTAATGAAATTAGTTAATAATTTTAAATGAACTATTTAATTTCAGAAATGTATTTTCAAATGAACTACAATAATTACAATTATTTGTTTTATTAATCATTTATTTTTTTTAAACCTATACTTTCATTTTAGTTTAGAAACTGTAAAATCGTTTACATATTATTTTCTTTAATGTCAAATTATACTTATTTGAATTATTTGAATTTCATATTTTCAAATTTGTTAAATCATTTACAATTAATATAAATTAAATTATTCCCTTTTTTACTTTAATCATAAGATGCCTCCAGAGTCATTCGTTATTGATTCTTTAAAATCCCAAAAAACTCTTCAGAACCAAAACAACTCTTATGAGTCCTGCCCTTGTGCACTGGATACTGGATGTGGAATGGTGCATTTTATCCACAGAGACCAATGGCTGCCGTCCACTAGACTATGCATTCAAGGAGCAACAGCAGATGCCAATCACACAACCAGTTATCAGATCTATTAACTTCATTTACATAAACTCTTTAAAATAGTGCATATTGTTTCCCTGGCCTGGCTCACAAATGCCAACCCTATAAATGCAGCACATATCAGTGGCGCACTCGAGCCTGCAAACATGCCTTTATTTGCCTCTGGAGAGGTTTTAGTCCCAGCAGCAAACTGCACAGTGATAAGAAGCAGGTGCCACTATCATTGCCAGACCTCCCTCACCTCTTCACATAGCTGAAGATATATTTAACAGTCAGAGTGTGGTATACACAATGAGCTGGCTTAAATCTCCACAGTGTGTGCGCTCCAATCACCAACCACTCGCACAAAGGGAGTTGTGCTGAAGGAGTCCATAACCAGTTGGGTGGTTGGCAGCAGTGACAAAAAACACAGGCTGGGAAGCAGATGACAGAGACTGGATGGGGAGAAGTTGAGTAGGCGGTTCGCTTTATTCTCTCTTAACCCAAAAAAAGAATAACAGAATGAGTTTCTTTCTTTCTGCATAAAACGGGTACAAAACCACTTGAAAAAAAAAACTCATAAAAGTAGTCTATACAGCTACATTTAAGTGAATAACAGATGGAAATTCAAGTTGCTATTGAGCTAGTGCCTTCGTGAATTAATCATTCAGAAATTCCCAGAGGTCTATGATAACTTATAAACTAAATAAACCCTAATGTAGCTGGAGACAGTAGAATATAGATCTATCAACAGCAAGGTTATGGGTTCAAATCCCAGCAAAAGTAAGAACTGATAAAGAATGTATTCCAATGCAAGTTGCTTTGGATAAAAGTGTCTGCTAAATGTAAAGACAAAAATTCTTTAAGTTATATTAATATAATCATAACGAAATTAAATGGAAGAAATAAAAGCAACGTCGTAAATTATTTAAGAAATATTAAATCATTTTAATTAAAAACTAAAAACACTAAAGAGATTAAACCGATGTCATATTTTGAGTTTATTATTTTTTATCACAACATAATCACTTGAATACTTTGATTCTTGGAATCAAAAAGGTCAAGAACGACTGATTTAAAGTGAAATTTTTTTTTCTAAAGAACGATTTTATCACAAAATGGACAGTTACATCTCCCATAAATGTTCATAAGAGGGGATCTAGGGAGAAAGACAAGTTTTTCATTCAAAAATACTTTCAAATTGTTCCACATACAGTGTATATCTATCACATGGCTTCAGAAAACATGTAATTTAGTTGTATAGACTGCTTTTATGATGTGTTTTTCATATTTTTTAAAGCTTGAATGCCTCAATCGTATTAATTTAAGCTGCATGATATTAAAAAAAAAAAAAGTGACATTCATTTTAAAGAAAGACAGCACTAGCACATTTTAAGCAACATTTCTTAAATGTTTTTTAAGTTTTCAAATGATCATATTGCTTGGACCTACACTAACAAATGTATGAATATCACTGGATTGGATTTGGCAAAAAAATATGAAACCAAGGGCTATTTACTTAAATGGCAAAATGCTTTTTTAAATTTTTTTAATTAAAAAATTCCTTTAACAAAACACAAAAGAAATCTGAGCAGTCTGACAGGGCAATATCTGAGGGTTACAAGAACTTAGACATGAATAATCTAATTTTGATTAATAATATTAATTGGCTTCCTTGAAGGAACTGTGACAGGTAGAAATAGGCCAACCATTCAACCAAATGAAAGTCAACAGGCCTGTGACGTCTCCATGCATCTGACCAGCAGGCTTTACATTGAAGAGCGGAGAGTGTGTAGGCCAGGATATAGCTGTCATTCCCCACCAGTTTGTCTCTTCGGAGGGTGTTGTCACCACATGCCAGAAGCACCGCACCATTCCTATCAAGACCAGGTCCTTTACACTTACATAAGATCCTGCTGACCCTAGGCCTCCACAGATCTGTCAAAAATGCAGGCTGTTAGAGGTCTGCACTGACTAATGGCATCAAATGTGTCTGTGTTTTTTATGATACATATTACTTATTAATAACTAAACAAGCTACTAAGCATGCATCATAGCAGATAAGTCCTACTGACAGCACAAAAAACATAGCGTCTGTCCTCTTGGTAAGTGGGCACCTACTGGGAATAAATGTCTAGCTTTACCAAATTTTATGCTATTATATAAACTAAAAGCTTTATGAGTTAGGAGTAAGTCTAAACTTGTTCCTCCACCTGCTTCTCACAGCATGTGACGGCACTGTTCTCTTCCACACAGCCATTTAAATAGTCTAAGACAGGAACAGCTGCTTGAGGAAGGAACCTCATTCATTACAGAAGACTGAGGCCAGAAAATACGAAATGCTGTGTCTTTAATTTTATACTCCCTTTGGTCCTCGTTCCCCCGCCAAGTAAACAACTTTGAATAGGTCTTCATTTGAGAATGGATAAACCTCCTCTGCATATTCTATTATTAACAACTACCATATTGAAATAAAACACATTTTGTATTAAACACTACAATAAATCACTTGATACAAGCGCAGATGTACTTCCTATTGAAACTGGTTTGGGCAGGACATACCAAAGAGTTCATGCTTTTGGTCAATATTCCAGGAGAAGATGCACATATATTGAATCTTCAGTACCAATGAGCAGATAATTATGTTGATATTTTGGTTAATACTGGAATCTATAACTCTAATTCCTATTCTAAATTCTAACAATTATTCCATCAATAGTATTTTGTGTAAAAATATTATAAAAATTATTATATATACAGTACAGACCAAAATTTGGACACACCTCATTCAAAGAGTTTTCTTTATTTTCATGACTATGAAAATTGTAGAGTCACACTGAAGGCATCAAGGGCTATTTGACCAAGAAGGAGAGTGATGGGGTGCTGCGCCAGATGACCTGGCCTCCACAGTCACCAAACCTGAACCCAATCGAGATGGTTTAGGGGTGAGCTGGACCGCAGACAGAAGGCAAAAGGGCCAACAAGTGCTAAGCATCTCTCGGGGAACTCCTTCAAGACTGTTGGAAGACCATTTCAGGTGACTACCTCTTGAAGCTCATCAAGAAAATGCCAAGAGTGTGCAAAGCAGTAATCAAAGCAAAAGGTGGCTACTTTGAAGAACCTAGAATATGACATATTTTCAGTTGTTTCACACTTTTTTGTTATGTATATAATTCCACATGTGTTAAGTTTTGATGCCTTCAGTGTGAATCTACAATTTTCATAGTCATGAAAATAAAGAAAACTCTTTGAATGAGAAGGTGTGTCCAAACTTTTGGTCTGTACTGTATATATATATATATATATATTATATATATATATATATATATATATATATATATATATATATATATATATATATATATATATATATATATATATATATAATAAAAATGATATTTATACATATTATATATATATATATTATATTTGTAAAAAAAAGACCTATATATATAAAAAACAAAATCAATAGTTCAAAATGCAAGGAATCAAGGTTTTGTATATATATAAAATACATATGGTTCTAAATGTATTGTGCATCCCTTGTAAATGTAATGAAAAAATGAAAACAGTAATTCAGCTATAGGTTTATTGTTTAGGAGCAACAGAAATTCCTCAAAGCTATCAGACATGAAAAAAAAGAAAAAAAAAAAGATGCAAAATCTAAAATATATAAAATGACTTAAAATATAGCTCAGTCTGGTAGCCTTTAAAAAAAGCGATTCTCCCACAGAGGACAGATGCCTTTGGTGAACAGTATAAAAGTCAGATCCACTCTCTCAAATGCAGCAAAGAGCACAGGAAAGGTCTGATGCCTTTCGGCTACAGCACCTGAACAGTTTCACTCTGTCACATTGCACAGCTAATCTGGTGCCAATTCCCTGAACTCTATCACACCCTGCCACTGCGCTCTCTCCGAGGCCCTCCAGACAGCCGTCCATCAACCTCTTAGCTTTCTGGGACAACACAAGGGAGACACACTGACTCTTTTCGAGGTGGCGGTACTCAGAATTGCCAATAAAGACAGTGCTGTGGCCATCTGTAATGCAGCGGGGAGATGAGCAGTGTGTTACAGTATATGAGAATCACCAGTCCGTTTTAAGCACAGGTAGGTGATATCTTGAAGTTTTTGCTTAAAGCTAGATTCAGAATACTCACTGCATAAAAAACTATGAATATAAAAATATAAAATTTAACATACTGTTTTGCCAAAAATTAATTTGACAATTAAGCTATGCTTAAAAATGTCTTGGCATTAGATTAACTAACAAAATATTGAAAAAGGGGATTTTTATTAGAAATAGCAGAAACACACCTTTCTTTTTAGGGGTTTAAATGATTAAACAACAGATGCATTGTTCAAAATAAAGACAAAGCTTATTTTGACATTTAATTAACATGGATTTCATTGGACTGGACTAAAAACCAAGTGATATTTATTTGAAAGAAATGTATGAAATCATATACTAAAAATATTATACAATATTTATAAAAAAATCTTTTTTTGTATATATGATAAAACAGATATAATGTCCATAATAAAAAATGTGGACAATTGAAATGTATGAATGTCATTGCATTAGATTTGCCAACAATTATTATAGCATAATGGAACTTCCATTGGAACTGTGCAAAAATGGAACTGCACAGACATACTGTAGATTAGATTTAGCAAGAAATCAGAACCAAGTGATGTCTATTTGAAAGAAAGACAGCAGAAGCACACTTTTTTAAGGATAAAAAGTTTTCAAATGATACAACAACAGACATATTGGCCAAAATGAAAACCAACTAAAACATATTTCACTTCAACACCTGTTTAATCATGAGAAGAAATTACTTCATATATCCACTTGGCTCAATGGCTCAAGTTGAAAAGTACATAAAGTTAAAAGTACATGCAATTAAATTGCAATTTAAAAAGTTAATTCTGAGAAAAACTCATGCAGCATTTATTTACAGATGCCACTTATGTGTAATGAAAACACAGTTTAAGTGTCACTTGAGTGTCTGAATCCCTTTTGGGGATCACTTTATAAACACACACACACTTTATCAGGACCCAAAGGCACCTCTGTTTATGTGTTCTGGTGACAGCTGTTGAATCCGGGGAGCCGGTGTGCTAAGCTGAACGATGAGGTAAGACATGGATGTATTGCACCTAACGAGCAAACTTTCCAGCACTGGCCAGAGGGCATGGCACAGGCGAATGGACAATGTGTATGCATGCACATGGCAACCAGGCATTTACATGCCATAAACACTCTGTAAACGAGGTACGGCGGACAAGGTCACCAGAGAGGACTGACCTCCTCCCTTTAAATGAGCTTGTCCAAAAAGAACAGCACGTCTACCAAGCCAAACACCACACGTTGTCCTGTTGCATTGGGATTATGGCAGTGAGAACAACTAACACACTAACTAATGCACGTTCAAAAAGATCTGAGGAACTGTATTATGAAGGAATACTGGTTTATGCTGGGTTAATCCTGGTTTAGAAGCACAGCTGTGGTGCTCACGAGCAAAACCTTTTCTGATGAAGCTGATGTCTGGTAGAAACACATGGACATCATTTTATTTAACAACACAAGCATAAAACTTTGGCATCTAGTGTGCATTTTAAAGACTTTTTAGACACTAACATGGTTTCGGTCAAGTGGTGATCATCCAGACTTAACCAAAAACGGTTTGGCAATGGCTGAAGGCTATGCTGAAATCGGATACCATCACAATGCCCTCTCCATTCCTCATGTCCTCTTCAAGCTCTTAGAGCTCCTTAAAAGGAAGAGAACTTTGGGATGCTTTCATCTCAAAATAGAACTTGAACAATGAGGAAAAAAGCTAAAAAAAATGCAAGAAAGCTCACAGAGCCCCTGAGGATGCTCTTAAACCACAGGTTGAAGATGTTAATAGTCTATTAGTTTAAAGGTCTCATAGACAATCTCCTCAATGAAACCGGTCATTTAGAACACATGCTGTTCTGGCCACAACATCAAGAGAATATCTGTATTAATCCACCGACTGGAGCTGCCGGATACAGTTACAGAGTGAATTCAACCAGGGCTAAACAGTTCAGTAATGGGGAACTGTTTGCAAATGCAAAAATTATGGTTTGCAAATTTTTCTGTTTTGCTTGTTTAGATGTTCGTGAACCTACTTTCCAGGTGCAGCAGGGAAAAGCTTAATACTCTATAAACTAATAAATATTTAAATTTAATAAATAAATATTTTAATTTATTTTAACCTTGCTTCCAATTTAATATTTGACCCGCAAAATAAATAAATATTATTAATCTGTCATCTAAAACTGACAGTAAAATTTGCATCCAAATGCAGGATATACTATTATAAATACTATCCATTAGAACCTATTTTGGATACGCTGTTCTTATGAGAGGATAAAACCTTGTAAATCTGCTTCCAAATAAAAAATGAGAGAAGGAAAGTGAGAGCTCAGACCCCTCCTACACATCTCTTTTCTTTTCCCTCTCCTCCTATACTCTACCCCTCCACTTTTTCTGCCATAAACTTCCGAACACCACATTGCTGCCACAGACCCTTCTTTCCTCTAAAACCAGAGCAACGGGACTGAACCCCAATCCTCTCCATCTACAGCTTAGGTAGGTAATATTTTCTTGTATATCAGTTTCAGGATGGCCCACAATGGTTGGCACATTTATCACATTTTTTAAATGCAGCTGTGAATCTGAAACCAGCTTAAAATCACAGGGCTTTCTTAAGATCAATTGGTTCACGAGGCTATTTATGATTTAAGGTCTCATTATGAAAAACCGAAGGCATGCATATGTATTTCCACTTCCACCGGCGAGAATGCAGACGATATATTTTGGTGATAAATAATCAAAGGGGTTATTCAACAGTTACCCGTTGTTATTTTATTTTCATATTTTACACAGCAGTGGACGACTCGTTTCAGAGATCAATCAGAGTTTTGATGTTTGGATCTGTCCGCTGGTCTTTCTAAGTGCTGCTCTGTGTGCTCACGATAAACAGCGAGCCAGACACATTCTTCTCCCAGCACAAATCGGGGAGACGTGACCTAGACTGACTCTGACCTATACACAACACCCCACATTTGCACTCTGACAGCCCTTCATTTCAGCACAAATGAGCTCGCTGCATTCACTGCGGCCCTGCAGAGGAGGAACGGTTAGATGCATACAGAAGACTGTTAAAGCAGGAACCACACTAAAGGTTGCACACATTCAGTTGTGTTGGCTTTTGCATAGGACTTAGGCAAAAATCAAAGCAATAAAGATGTACGAAAGAAATTATGATGCTTACACAAAAATTAAATACATTATTTGTTTTTGTACCAACATTTGTAGCTACTGGCTGATTATTCTACAAATACATATTTACCATCATAATAATATGACTGCATTTATTTTTATTAATTTATTGATAAACGTAGCATTCATTTATTATTTAATTTTATTATTAATTTGAAAACTAATAATTTATTTTATAATTTCATATAAAGCATGAGAAATATATAATATATATATCACCAAACATTTGACATATAATACATTTATATATAATTTATCATATATAATTTATCTTATAGTTGTATATTATTGCAGTATATATATATATATATATATATATATATATATATATATACATACATACATAATACTGCTATCTATTATTACATAAAATAAAAAAATGACTTAGTTAAATGACTTAATCAAGTTAAAATGACTTGCAGAACCAAGTTGATTATATCAACTATGAAACTTTAAGGCAGCAACTGAAGTTTTTAGGGTGAAAGAGCTGGATTTCTTTTTTCAGCATAAGTGAAAATTTATAATTTGCATCACGATTTCTTAACTGCTGTGAAAGAACCTGCAGTAAATGGGAAATTCTCTCAGTGAGAGAATGAATCTGGAGCATGGATGATGATTTGCTTCACTTTTGTCCAGTATTGCATCTCTAAAACACTAGTCTCAGAGATTCCACTTTTTTTTTTTTTTTTTTTACATGACCTGCTTGTTCACTGAGCTGTAAGACAAAATATTCTCTGAACTGTAAGAAATTATATTAATACTATATCTAAAAGATCTGAAGCTTCAAAGCAATAAAGTGACAAAAATGAATATGAAATGTCAATATGTGACTATATCAGCACAGCCCTAGTGTGCATGGCCAATAATGTCTGTCCTAAAGCCAGTTCAACAGCACTGTCCTACCTGTTAAGAGTCATGCCCTCACCAAGCCACAAAAAAACCCACTGCATTGCTCCACAATGTCATCATGGAAAGTTCAGCGTTGAGGCCAACTGAGTGCACTTGCTCAGCCTCACGTCGACTTATTTGTACAGCAGAGGGTAAAAAAAAAATGCACATAAACATACACAGGCTTGGGAAATCTCCCAGCCAGCCAGCATTTCAGATGATTTCCTTCTTTGGTGCCATCTTATTTTTGCTCCACTTGTTGCAACTTTTTTTGGCTCTCTCTTAGCATTTTAGTGAAGATGTGTGTCTGTATTTTGCCAAAGAATGGCTTGAGAGAGTTGATACAAATCTGCTCAGAATAGCCATATGAGGAAGGGTCTCTTAATAATATGACCTGCTCGATACACTCCTAAGGAGATTGTTAATGATCTTATCATTCCCAGCGGTGAAGGCGGACATGACTCCTGGCTAGCTAACTAGGATGCTGGAATGCTGCAGCCCTGTGGTGTTGACAAACATCTCTCCAAAGCCCATCGTCACCAGCAGCGCCTTTATCTCCACTATCTCACGTTCAGCCTGACATATGGACTGCTCTACTTCAGGCTTCACTGTCAGTCACTCGCACACTTAACGTTTGTCTTCAGTGACACCGGTCAGCTGCACATAAGTAACAATATGAAAGCAAGCAGTGGGGAAGTGTAGGCTGTACCTTTCTGTAGCTTAGTGTCAATCATTCAGCTGAAAAGAACACTGAAGACTTCAAATTGAGATGAGACTCTTAAGACTTATAGTGAGGAAAACACACAATGCAAACCGTCCAATTATTAACATTTCAAACAAACCATTTTACAGGTGCTTTTCTTCAATCATTGAACAAAAATGGCCAACACTAGTAGGGATGTACAAAATGACATATTTTAAATAGCATCTTGTTGGTGGCGGTCTTAAAGAAGCTCCTGGCCACAGTTTCAATGAAATTTTGTGACCACCAAAGGTCATTCCTAAGAAAAACCTTACTGGGGGGCGAAGCAGATAACGCAACACAGCAGCCAATGAGAACAGAGGCCACAGGTGCTTCCGTTCCGTGTCCGGGATGTTCCATGCATCCATAAGACAGAACTCCCTACAGATTTGGGGAGACTGGAATGAGCAGCAGTCTGAAAGAGCGAGATAAGCTCGTCTAAGACGAGAGCCTCACTAATACGCAAAGATTTATCATCAAGGCCACTTTATCTTCTAGTTGAAAACAGGGCTTCATCTAATCTTTTTCAGAGATGAAGTGCTAAATCCTGATTTAGGCTGTTTTGTACACAAGCAAAATCACCAATATAAAATGTCTTTCTGAAGCCACCTCTTTTTATTTACTCAGAGAAAAGAAATAAGCTCACTCCTACACGGCAATAAAGACAAAAAGACACAATAGATGCTGCTGAAGTCTCATTTTGCAAGCGTTTAATAATAATAAGTTAATGAAGTTGTGCTCGAAGTATGATAGACCAAGGCTTTGTACAAGTGCATCTTTGGGTGTCAAAGCAAGAGGAAGACTGCAAAATCCACTCTGAAAAAGAATCCAGAGTAACCGAAACCCCTGAGGTTTTAATTTTAAGGAACCTGTCAAGCATCTGCCTTAGATGACACGTTAGAAACTGAAGATATTCAGGGCATAGAAATGCTCTATTTGAGACTAAACCCATTTCATTTGGCTTGCATCAAAGTTGGCAAATGAACTGAATGCTATAAAGTGTTAGCCACAGTGTGCATCAGTCAAACTATTTCAACTTTGACCACTGACCTTTTAAAACACAGCCAATGACCAACAGAAAAGTCACACAGTGCACACTATTGTTCACAACTATTTGGGTTCAGTAAGACTTTTTCTTTTTTTGAAAGAAATGTATCGCTTTAAGCATCAAAAATGCGTTTCAATGAAATCAATGAAATCAAGAGACTGTAAAAGCATTTATAATGTTATAAAATATTTCTATATTGAATAAATGCTCTTTTTTTTACTTTCTATTCATCAAAGTATTGGAAAAAATAAGTTTCTACAAAAATATTAAGCAGCACAACTGTTCATTTAAAATTAAATAGAAAACTGTACTGTATATTAAAATTTTAAATAGCAATAATATTTCACGATATTACTACTTTTACCGTATTTATAATATTAACCAAATTCAGTCTTGTTGAGCATAAGATACATCTTTCTTTAAAAAAATTCCTAATGATCCCAAAGTTAGTCAAATAACATGAAGGTGAGTAAATGATGATAAATCTTTCATTTTTGGATGAACTATTGCTTTAAGGACACTTTATAGTGTCAACATCTTCTACCAAACCTGCATGTCACGTGTGGATCTGCATGCACATTCACTCTTTCATCTCCTGCTCCTTTCCCTCAGCCTCCGCATCCACTGGCAACCGGATCACCTCCTTCATCACCACAACAACTAGCACTCCTTTCTCCTCACTTCGTGGTTCTTCTGTCCTTCCTTCCTCTCTCCTCTCTCTGCACTAATCGTCCCACCCACTGCGCCTCGGCATGGAGAAGGTGCAGCACATCACACGGGAGGCCATTCGGCGGGCGTCCATCATGGAGGTCCCCCAGCAGGCCAAGCAAAACATGCAGGAGCTCTTTGTCAACTTCTGCCTCATCCTCATCTGCCTGCTGCTCATCTACATCATTGTCTTGCTAATGTGAGCGGGAGGGGCCACAGGTTTCCCTCTAGCCAATGAGGGCAGAGGACAGTACAGAGGAGCCAATCGCGTTGAAGGGTGGGATGGGCGGGGCTATTTATTATTTTATAGAGGTTTTTGAGTACTTGGGTCGTACACGGCATGATTTCTGTCTAAATTGTTTATTAATAAATAGCACATTTAGAGTAACACAAGAAAGGCAATACTGATATAAACTAGTGGATAAACAATGTGGGTTTTAGTTGAAGTTGCCAATTTCAGTAACTAGAGTCATGCAAATATATTGCAAATATATATTTGATAATGCCTCTCACAATTTAAATACATCATTTAATTTAATTTGGGCCAGATGCATGTATCCTAAGCAGCAAAAGCCAAATTTCATAAAACATATTTAATTTAACATAAAAAATACTGACAAAAATAGTTACAGTACATTGCTGTTCAAAAGTTTGAGGTCAGTAAATTTGTTTTCAATTTATTTAAAATTTTAATTGATGCAATAAATGTATCAAAAGTGACAGTAAAGACATTTCAAGTATCACTGTTTCCACAAAAAATATTAAGCAGCACAACTGATGATAAAAATGTTTCTTGAGCACCAACTCAGCATATTAGAATGATTTCTGAAGGATCACGTGACACTGAAGACTAGGGATGGGACGATAACCGGTTTTATTGATAACCGTGATAAAATGTGCTGAAGGTTAGTAATATCGTTTAAAAATGAATTATCATTAAAACCGTGTTTGATTATCGCGGTTTTAATAACTCACTATTAAATCATGTCCAGCCAGCAACAGTCTGACGCAAGCGCAGCGCACAATGTTTTTTTTTGTTTTTTTCGAGAAGGAATGGCGAAAGTCAGTGACTTTTCTATGCTTTTCTATGCTTCTACACTTTTCATTGTAAGGAAGGAAATGCCACAGAATTTAATCTTTCTTTAAATTAAGTGCATAGAGTTGCTTGTTTTATTAGTTGTTTGTTGATTATTAAATATAAAACTTGCTGAAATGTTTTCAGTGTGAGCATCAACTATTTTTGAACACTTTCATCTCGTTTCAACAAAACCGTGATAATATTGATAATCGTGATAATTTTAGTCACTATAATCGTGATATTAAATTTTCATACCGTCCCATCCCTACTGAAGACTGAAGTAATGCTGCTGAAAACTCAGCTTTGTCATCATAGAAAAATAAATGCAACCTATGTGAGCATTAGAGACTTTAAAGTGCCCCTATTATGCCTTTTCGACTATTACCTTTCATGCAGTGTGTCATGTAGCTGTATGTGAACATAAACTAACTGCAAAGTTGTGAAGCCGACAGTGCACGATAAATAAAGTTATTGTCTATCAAAAAAAGTGTCAACTCAAAATCGCCTAAATGAGTCATCAGGTATTTGAAACTAGGACTGTCACGATAACAAATTTTACTGGACGATAAATTGTCCAAGAAATTATCGCGATAAACGATAATATTGTCGTTCTAAGACCAGTTTCAACTAATATAATGATAATGGCATAATAACGCACCTTTTTAAAGATCATTTTGAAACATGTTGACTTTGTGTGGCTTAAAATTGATTAATTTTGTGTGTGTGTCTGTGTGTGTGTGTGTGAACTCACTGGGCGCGTTGACACACGCAACTACACGTAGGCCCATTTCGACAGAAAGGGCAACGAAGTTACTTGCAAAATATGCTACACGGTATTACAATAAAGCAGTAGTTCAAGTACAATGCTGTATCACTTGCGATGCAAACGTCCACAAGCAAATGAAAGGTGCTTCCCAAAGCTGGTCACTCTAGCAAGACGTTATCTCTTTATTCCCGGGACATCTGTGCCATCGGAGAGGGTGTTTTCTACCACGGGCTGTCCACAGGCTGCGCTCCAGACTAACCCCACATCATCACGTTACATTTTTTTAAATACAAATGGAAAAAATAAATTATCGCGGCCGAAAAAATTATCGATCTAATTTTTTTTTCTTCGTGCGATTAATTGATTTATCGACTATCGCGACAGGCCTATTTGAAACTTATTCTGTTAGGGCTCTACATCACAAAGTAACACATTTGCATAATGTCTGCCCACGTTTTAGGTCACCAACTTGCCTGCCCACAAACACAGTAAAATTTCCGTGTGGTTAACATCATGTTGAGAAGATGCTGTTTCCTACGCTGTGAGAGAAAATTAATTTGATCACATCTTATAATTACCACAAACACATTACACTAACCACTGAGAAACATCCTGCTCCAGTCATGATTGTGAATCAGTCTCATGTCGATCAGCCACTTCAACCGTTTCATCATCAGACTGCGGCCCGAACTGGTGAGGTATAATCGGTACCATTTTTTCTATGTATCGACTTCTCCGGGGCTGTCATTCCGTTATGGCAATGAGTGTTTCGTTTCCGACACGCGCTGTACGCGGTAGACCAATCACAAAGGACTGCGCCATCTGACCAATCACAGCAGTGAGGGCTCACGCAAGGAAAGGGTTCAGAGGGAGTGATTCTTTGAACTGCTTTGCACGGGTCGTTTACAAATCATTTAGAAATGAGGTAAAATTAAATCTATTTTTTTTTAGAAAACTAACATGTTTTTTGACCTTCATGCATGTAAACCTGTTTTAGAAGACTCAACAAAATTACAACAAAATATATAACAAAATTAGCAACCTTAAAAATGCCATAATAGAGGCACTTTAAATCTTACCGACCCCAAACTTTTGAACACTATTGTACAGCTCAGTTTATTAGGAATTAGTAAAACAGGATCGGAGGTCCATTTTCTGGGGATTTGAAGAACTTACCAGCCTTCACTGTGGACTTATGCTGCATGCAAGTGTCTCTCCCTGTGTCTGTCAGCATCCCATCACTGCATGTCACCTGCAGGCCTGAGGGATTTCGACTGAGCCACGTCTTCTGTTCCACACTGTGCAGAACTGAACTGAATTCTTGCTCAATAAAAACATTACACGATCATTTGTGTGCAATAAAAAGTGTGCAGTTCAGTTCAGCTGATTCAGTTAAACAATTGAAACCAGTATTAAGCTGGTTTACTATAGTCAATGAGACCTAACACCCAAGAGAACCAGTTATTGTTGTGTTTATATGACTCTGTCTTGTCAGTAAAGCTCATGCAGTCTGTCAATCATGTTTAGCTCCTTCCACGGCATGTGAGAGACCACTGGCAAACAAGAACCACCTCCACTTGGGGCCGAACACACGACGCCACAGCTGAACACGGACAACCCTGCAAATCGCCATCCCATCAATATGGATCTGATCAATAACCGAGGACTAAACCTGCTGCTCAACTTCCTCCTTATTGTAGTGGCCCTACTGCTCATGCTCATTCTGGTCAAGCTCATGTGATGCCAAAATGGCCAGAAACAAGAATAATGGGTATGAGAGAGACGTATGTTTCAGAGACTCCTACTCTCTCGACCTTCAAAACCATTTTCAAGGTGCCTTACACGACATTAGACTGACTTCCACACCAGACAGGCCTGTGTAAAATGACTGACAGGCAGAGAACGTTTCTGATTGGCTAGTTTCCTGATGTAGTTCCCTATTTTACTAAGTGCTTTAGTCACAGAGACTTGAAATATTAAAGGTCTCTGGGACGGTGTAAAGCACTTAGTATTACACAATATATATTTCACTCATTTGAATCAAATATTAGGGACGTTCTGAAAGTCTGGTGTTAAAAATGATCAGTTACAACATCGTTAACCTACAATACACGCTTTGCTCGAGCTTAATGGAGGAGTAAGGGAAATACTAAAAACTGATTGCCACCACATCAATCTCAAATAAGTAAAACATTCTTTAAAATTCAAAACTTGATAATAGATAAAAAATGCTGCTATATTTTAGTTCAAAATAATCTAAAGCTTTAAAACCGCGAGAGGAAGAAGATGTATGTTTTGCTTCCCTCTAGTGGTCGCTTCCTCTTACTGCGTTCAAAACAACAACACAATCCCATAACAAGAGGATTTACCTTAAAATGACATTTAAGTGCATGGTTAAATGAAGTACAGTGGAAAATATAGGTGAGCTTTCAAATCACACAACACCACTGACACTATAGATTATTACAAATACAACATGCATTTTTTTCCACCAATAAAAGTTCTAGATGTGCATTCCTTATAAAATGTATTTCATAAATTGAAGGACACGGTTGTCATTTTAATAAGGATACGCACTGGTCTGCCTATAATATAATCCAAAAATGTAATCTTTATATATTATGTATACAATCACTGTGTTGTTGTTAATATCTGTGTGAAAATATTTATGTAATAATACTCATAAATGGGAAGGAATTACTGTGCAGTGCAGGCAGTTTGGACAAATAAAGCAAGCACTGCAAATAAAACACTTGCACTGATGACAATATGCTTTTGTGTATCTTTTGTGAGCTGAATAAGAAATTTCGAGACTCAAGCAAAGAATATCAAAGATATATTCAAGTCCCACAGAGTCCATTTGGAGCAAACACTAAAAGTCTTTACTACTAAAAACAGACACTTTTTATGAAAATGTTAGGAGGTCTGGAAATGTTAGAAATTTGAACTATTAGCCAAACTGAGAGAAAATTTTGCTGTTGTTGTTTAACCTGAACAAGGTTCATTAGCGATTTTATCAAACTAGCCTCATGTTCACAGATAATGTTTAAGTCCTCAATATTTTTTGAAACTGTGTGGATTTTTCTATTTATTCTGGTGCACTGACTGCCCAGCTGACATCCATTGTAGGTGTAAGTGTTTGTTTTTACAAACGAAGGGATGAACTGTATTGAAATACAGAGGAAACAAAATAAAATATAAATATTAGAAGAAGAACTTCAAAAAATAAATACAAAATTAAATGAGAAGTGTTGCCTTGACAACTAACTGAAATAAAGTTTAAATAATAAAATCAGTTTGAATAAACTGAAATAAAATGAAAGCTAAATCAAACCGTTAAAAATAGAAATAATACAAAAAGATGAAAATGACAAAAGTAAGCAAAAAATAAATAAAACCTAAACTAAAATGAAAATAAAACCCGAAAATCTAAAATTAATAAATGCTATAAGAGTATATAATTATTACTAAAATAACACTGGTGTGGATGAAATCAGGAACATCCCTTAAACACAAACTGATGTGGTATTTGAAAAAAGACAGGAGTCTGATAAACGAAGCAAACTTGCGTAGGCAAGCCGTGAATTTTTTTTTGCTTCTTTGCCCTTACCTTGTCTCTCCAGCAGAGGGTGCTACGAACCTACTTTTACAAGGCATTTCTTCATTTGTATGGTAAAATCAATTCTGCAGTTTTCCATTTTTCCTGTTAAAGTAATCGCACACTGACCTGGGGTAGTTCTCCTTCCTGTCGTATTTGCTCTCGCTGCTGCTGTTCCTGCTGCCACGAGCCACATCCCTCTGGCCCCGGCCGGTACTCCATCTGCTCGCTCAGCCACATCTGAGTCCTTACGGCCGGCTGGATGGGCGACCCTCCCACGGCCTGGTGCCTGAGTGTGGGACCTCTCTGCCCGGGCCCCGCCTGGCCCATCGTGGGGGTCTTGCTCTCTGGTAAAGCACTATAGGAGAGGTCTAATGTGCTGGGCTTGAGCGGAGAGGAGCAAGACGAGTTCGTTTTACCCAGGGTGTTACTGCTGCCCAGGTCGTACTTAGTAAAGTCAGAGCTGATGGAAAGTTTGTGCAGGCTCTCAGAGAGAAAGCCGTCTGAATAAACAGGGTCCTGTCTGTAGCCGTAGAGCACACCTCGATCCAGGGATCCATGCGGATCCATGCGGTACGAGGGTCTCGCGGGAGGGGTGGACTTTTCCTGGCCGGTAAGACGGGTGAGGGAGGACCAGCGGCGCACCGGCCGAGGGTCTTTCATGTCCAGGGGGCTGTCGAGGGGAGAAGGGAGCTGGCAGCTGCTCCAGGGGCTGGTGGGGGCAGAGGGCACACTGAGTTTGGAGCTGGATGGAGATGGCATGACGTGGGCCATGGGGATGGGACCTTGTGAGCACAGAGGCTGGAAGGACAATGTGCCGCTGGAGCTGGAGTGGTCTAGAGACAGACAGAAAGGGACACTAAATTTAGACATTTTAGGCTTAACTTACAATGTTAATGCTCCTGCTAATGTCAGGTATTACTAGAAAACAGAACATTAATTTAAATGTAAACACATTCTGGATATCATTGCTTAGCTGTCAGTATGAAGACAGGTAGCTGGTTTGTTATGGATGGAAAAAGTTCACCCTCAACTGAGCATGAACTTTATTTATTGACCTTTCAGCAGGAGCTCCACTTTACTCAAACTAGCTTTACAAAACATCCATTAGAAATTAACTACACATTTCCCCGAACAACATAAATAAATATAAATTATATATATATATATATATATATATTAAGAGAAAATCGACTTTGAAGTTGTCCAAATGAATTCTTAACCATGCATATTACTAGTCAAAAATTAAGTTTTGATTTATGTACCGCAGGGAATTTACAAAGTATCTTTATGGAACATGGTCTTTACTCAATATCCTAATGATTTTTATCATAAAAGAAAAATCTATATTTGGACCCATACAATGTTTATTTAGCTATTGCTAAAAATATACCCCAGTGACTTAAGACTGCTTTTGTGCTCCAGGGTCACAAATGTTAAATCAAGCAGTAATATGGATAAAAACTGAACACACTGTGAATCAGAGACAAATGCTTCTCACAGTCAAAATGAAAAGAGAAAGGTCTCATTAGGATGAGTGAAAGTTAATAGTTTATTTGACTTAAACCCCCCAGAACTGTTTTTCAAACCCTTGTCCAAAAGTATTAGACAGAAAAGTTTGGAATGACACAGTCCTCTGATGATGATCTCAGGAAATGAGACATGTTGAAAAACAAAAGAAGCATTTCACACTCCACTCTTATTCTTCCTGAGAGACTGCAATGACTGAAAGAAACTGGAGGGAGATTACTTAATACTGACCCTGCCCAGAGTCCTCCAATATCCCATCATGCACTGGGGATTCTCCCAATCACATAGCATCTCTTTCATGCTTTAAAAACAGACCACAAACACTGGGAGAAAACACTCATGATAAACAGTGACTGAACTCATCTGACTGTGAGTCACTGCAGGAGTCCATTGCAAGCACTCATCAAATATAGGGCTGTCACTTTTAGTTCGAAAATCGATTGCACAATCGATCAGAACAACCAAAAAAAGTTTTGAAAATGAAAATAGGGAATCGATTTTAACCAAATATGTACACTATCCATTTTAAAATAATTAAACAATTAAAAAATATAGATGTAACACTCTATATTTCACTCACAAACACTCTAACACTAAACTCACAAACAAGCAGAAAAAGAAAATAAAGAATTCCAAAAGTGCAGTATGCCTTGCGAAAGCTAGACAGAAAATACCAGAAATTTTACGCGGCTATAAGACCCAGTGACGTCGAAAGCGACCTCTTATGCTGCGTTCACACCAAACGCGAATAGAGCGTCTGGAGTAAATGATTTCAATGTTAAGTCAATGTAAAGACGGGTTTACGCGTGTCTGGAGGTCTCGCGGCGCAGTAGATGCGAATTCACCTCATTCGCGCATCTAGCTACAGGAGATTCTGAGTTATGAAAAGGACCATTGCAAGCAGGGCCGGCTTTGCAGACAGGCGACACAGGCGGCCGCCTGGGGCGCAAAATCGCAGAATTAAAAAAAAAATGTATGTATCGTATTATGAAAGCTGCGAACACGCTGTACACTTTTACTGTGCACTGTCCACGCACTGCTTGTATTTGTCCATTTCTTTTACTAGATTTACAATCCTAAAAAACGACTGAGTCACTCTGACAGGCAGCTGTCAAACTCACGCGCGTTGCTCAGCAACCGGGCACTCTCTCGCCTTGGGCACCAAATAACCTAAAGCCGGCCCTGATTGCAAGCTGACAGCGACTGGCTTTTGTGATGGAAAATTGGCAGTAATACCCCCACCTTGGGCAGCTGTACCTGAGGGTCCCTGGGACATCAGTGAGGGTCGGAGCACGTTTTCTTTTTCAACAATTGTTTGACATGGATTGAATCATTATTTAAAATAATCTTGGAGATTTTTGAATTGCCTAAATCATAAATGTAGCCGGGTTGAAGCCTGCAGTGTGATGTTTTTCGTTTATGTTATGGCAGCAGTGCCCTCTGCATATATATTTTTTCGAGAATGTTGCACTCCTGTTGCTGTTTGTTATTCTGCACGAAACTTCATGCCAATAAATAAGAAATAATGCTGACTTGTGCGTTTCCAGCGCTCTCTTTACGTTCGTCCATTATTTGACGTTGAAAAAGGAAACGTCTTTTTTTTTTTTTTAGACATGGAAAATCGATTTTACAGTTGATTCAATTAACACGTATTTCTTAAAAATCTAAAATGATTTTTTTTTCACAAAATTGACAGCCCTAATCAAATATACAATTCTTGTACAAGAACATCAGTCTTTAAACCTATGGAAACAGGATTCAGAGCCACATATATATTGTCGTTTGCGCATATTATTTACTTAACGACTACAGACCTGTGGCTCTAACGTCTGTCATCATGAAGTCGTTTGAAAAACTGGTTCTGGCTTATCTGAAGGACATCACTGGACCCTTACTGGACCCCCTGCAGTTTGCGTACCGAGCAAACAGGTCCGTGGATGATGCAATCAACATGGCATTGCACTTCATCCTGCAACATCTGGACAAAACAGGGACTTATGTGAGGATCCTGTTTGTGGACTTTAGTTCGGCTTTCAACACCATCATCCCAACAACCCTCCAAACCAAACTGACCCAGCTCTCTGTTCCTAGCTCTATCTGTCAGTGGATCACCAGCTTTCTGACAGATAGGCAACAGTTAGTGAGACTGGGGAAATTCATGTCAAACAGCTGCTCCACCAACACTGGTGCCCCTCAGGGATGTGTTCTCTCCCCTCTGCTCTTCTCCCTGTACACCAACGACTGCACCTCTAAAGACCCCTCTGTCAAGCTCCTGAAGTTTGCAGACGACACTACAGTCATCGGCCTCATCCAGGACGGTGACGAGTCTGCTTACAGACAGGAGGTTGAGCAGCTGGCTGTCTGGTGCAGTCTTAACAACCTGGAGCTGAACACGCTCAAAACAGTGGAGATGACTGTGGACTTTAGGAGAAACCCCCCTGCACTTTCCCCACTCACCATCATGAACAGCACTGTGGCTGCAGTGGAGTCATTCAGATTCCTGGGAACCACCATCTCTCAGGACCTGAAGTGGGACAATCACATTGGCTCCATTGTGAAAAAAGCCCAACAAAGGTTGTACTTCCTTCGCCAGCTGAGGAAGTTTAACCTGCCACAGGAGCTGCTGAAACAGTTCTACTCAGCCGTCATTGAGTCAGTCCTGTGTACTTCAATTACTGTCTGGTTTGGTTCAGCTACAAAATCAGATATCAGAAGACTACAGAGAACTGTTCGGACTGCTGAAAGGATTATTGGTGCTCCCCTGCCCACCCTCCAAGAACTGTACACATCCAGAGTGAGGAAAAGGACTCAGAAAATCACTCTGGATCCCTCACATCCAAGTCACCCCATCTTTGAACTTTTACCATCTGGCCGGCGCCTCAGAGCCGCAAATACAAGAACAGCAAGGCACAAGAATAGTTTCTTCCCCCAGGCAATCTACCTCATGAACAGTTAAATGTTTCCCACTTAAACGTATGCTTATGCAAAAATGTGCAATATCCTTATATTTATTTGTTACCCCTCCATCCTAGAACATTCCTGCATCTCACTCAATCCTATTCCATTATCATTTATAGCACAATTGTTTATACACTTATTTATTTGCCAATTTGTAATTCTCCTGTAAATTTTTTTTTTTTTTTTTTTTTTTTTTTGTCTGTCTGTGTGTTGTTGTCTCTGTTTACTGGAAGCTTATGTCACTAAAACAAATTCCTTGTATGCGCAAGCATACTTGGCAATAAAGCTCTTTCTGATTCTGATTCTGATATTATTTAAGTTGCATTCATAAGGCATGCACCAATATGGCTGAAGCAGAAAACTATAATAAATATTTTTATATAATAATTTTATGAATGTTATATTTATTATTTTATAGATCCAACAATAGTCTTGGGAGGGACTTAAATTACTAAATTAAATAATTAAATTCTTAAATATGACATGGAATGTTGTAATGTAAATTCATTTAGTAAATGGAAACATAAAAATGTATGTGAAGTACCACATTAAATATCCTTTAAAACGAAATGCACAAAATCCAAAATAAAATAACACCTTGAAGTAAAATGTGGAGCATAACAGAGCAAATAAATATATAATTAAATATTACATCAATAAAAAATCATAATGAAAAGTCAGTACAAAAAAAAAAATATATATATATATATACAGTACAGACCAAAAGTTTGGACACACCTTCTCATTCAAAGAGTTTTCTTTATTTTCATGACTATGAAAATTGAAGAGTGACATTGAAGGCATCAAGGGCTATTTGACCAAGAAGGAGAGTGATGGGGTGCTGCGCCAGATGACCTGGCCTCCGCAGTCACCGGACCTGATCCCAATCGAGATGGTTTAGGGGTGAGCTGGACCGCAGACAGAAGGCAAAAGGGCCAACAAGTGCTAAGCATCTCTCGGGGAACTCCTTCAAGACTGTTGGAAGACCATTTCAGGTGACTACCTCTTGAAGCTCATCAAGAAAATGCCAAGAGTGTGCAAAGCAGTAATCAAAGCAAAAGGTGGCTACTTTGAAGAACCTAGAATATGACATTTTCAGTTGTTTCACACTTTTTTGTTATGTATATAATTCCATATATAATTCCACATGTATTAATTCATAGTTTTGATGCCTTCAGTGTGAATCTACAATTTTCATAATCATGAAAATAAAGAAAACTCTTTGAATGAGAAGGTGTGTCCAAACTTTTGGTCTGTACTGTATATATATATATATATATATATATATATATATATATATATATATATATATATATATATGCTTACTTTGTACAGCAATTTTATTTATTTATTGCTTCATTCCATTAAATATTTTATCTTATTTTATAATTTCATTATATACTTATTTTATTTACTCTCCTAAATCTCTACATAATTGTCCAAATGACAGCAAATTTAAATCTATACTTATTCTACTAAAGCTCTAACTATTATTATTATTTTTTAATAATAAAGCTGGTTAAAAGAGAACTAATATTTTTAATACTTTCATGAAAAAATACAGTCAGAAAAAAAAAACATAATATGATTTCTTTCAGTTGGTATAATCTACTGTCGTCATTTTGATCCATTAATAATAAATAAATATTCTTGACTTGAATAAAATCAGTTCATTTATATGTTCCAATGTTAGGTTATCTCACAAAGGTGGTTTATAATAATGTTTATACAAATAATAAGCCGATTTTACCTCTTATATTTCCATCTTTGTTTCTGCTATTCAGCTTTCTTTCCATCCACATCCCCCATACTCCCTCTCATCCTTGTTAGTTATGAAAACTCCTTGAGAAATTGTCCCATAATTCACAAAGTCCTATTGGAGACTCCTGACAGGCTTTCAGTGATCATATTGAAATAATGAACTCTAGATATCAATTTTAAGACATAATCAACTTTCTTGACCAACTTCTTATGCTAAAGTAAACTGGCGCTCATCTTTACACAGGTCTGCACAATGTGGCTCTTTGTTGGCACAAAAGTGTCTGCCAACAGAAGACAAGCTGGACCCCAAGGAGAACTGAGATGGCACATTCTACAGAAGAGACGCTGCTCTTGCAAATGCACATGCACTGTACACTCAAAGTATTCTGCTTAACAAATCACAGTGAATTACCTGGCTTTCCAGACAGACAACACTACTCTCGCTTTTGCTTCCATTGCAACAACCATGTTTTGACTACAATGCAACGCCATCAACTTGTGTTTCTGACTACAGGATCACAAAGATCACCTGAGATGGATATATCTTGATATCAGGTGTAAATGAGGATTTCAAGGCCTTTAAATCTTGGTCTTTGTTGAGCCTTCAAAATGCAATGTTAACGAACAAGCGAAGACCATGAAAATGGTTAATTTTATGGCTTCATAATTTCTTCACCATCTCTTAGAAAAGGTAAAGTGAAACCAAAAGAAAGAAGTGAAAGCACTTGTGCAGTTTATATTTACACCGATATGAAACTGTGACAAACTGCAAGAGTACAGCTAAGAAATGTTTCTACTTTATATAGCACCAAATGCAAATATACAAATGCTGTTGTCTGCTGGTTTCTGAAGGAGCAAATGAGGAGGAGCGAAACATCTGTTCACCTTTACGACTTGAGGGGTTATGTGGAAGACACACAAACAGCTCTTGGAAATTGAAAACATATAACATAAACCTGACATAATGAACTATTTTATGCACACACTATGACCTGCCGTTTTCATCATGACAAAAAGATTAACTGCACAACATGTTCACTCTCTATCCTTGTATAGTCAAGTTGTCTCTAAACCCCCTTATATTTGGAGTGCCGTGTCGTAAAACGGGATGGATGGGCCATACCAGACAGGCTGGATTAATCTGCCCAAAATAACCTCATCTGGTTCTAATTTACATTGGAGTGAAAAGTGGGAGGCAGAGCAAACCAGGACTGTTGAAGCCTTGGGCTAGAGGTGCTCCATTCCCAGAATTCCCTGTGGGGGTGGGAGGGAGATGGGGGCGTTAACCCACCGATGAGCGTCTGCTATTTATCAGGGCTGAATAAATGTGACAACCATGTTTGAGATCAGTCTACACAAATCGATTAGCATGGTACATATCAGGGGCAGATTCAAAAGATTTAAAGTGAAATCGATTTGGTTTTGAAGCTCATGATAGCAAAGGTGAGGGAGAATCAGGGTAGGCTGATCTATGATTGGTCGACGTCTCCCTAGGGCTGAATCAATGTGTTTAGGTCAATGAACAGAGTCTGTGCACTTTCGTGTGATTTGGGTTTCTTGCCATGTTTCTGTCAGATGCTCTGTGATAAATGCATTGCCCTGTGTGTGTGTTTGTACCTGTGAGACTGAAATGTGGGTCACCCAAATCTACAAAGCTCTTCCTCCTACTAAGATCAAACCATTTATAAATCATCAAAAAACATGTTTTCTTACCTGATTTACTTGCGACAGATTATTCTCAAAAATCTAAAATGTGGTATAATGATAATGTGATCAAATGTCAATACCAGCTGCATGTTCTGTGTGTTTTCTTACCTGACAGATTTATCTAGTAATTATTTAGTAATAGAAGAGTAAGAAAAAGTGGTATAATAAAAGATGGATGGACAGATGAAAAATAAAAAAATACTTAAACGGAAATACAGATAGATGGGCTGATGGATGGATGAAATGATATGGAACGACAGACAGAATGTTAGACAACAGACAGATAGATAGATACTTTAGATCGATTTGGTTTACTTCTGTGGCTATGCTAATAGAGTCTTAACTCGCCAAAGTGAAATGCTACAGACACACAAACACACACAGCGTTTTAACACCCTTATGTCATAAGCGTCACATCACAACAGCTCTCCACCACCAGCATCCTCCTCAGTGACATCAATCAATTAGCATGACGTCCACATGGACACTCTCAGAAAACATCTGCAATCTGTGTCCAAACGAGTCTTAGATTTCACTTACATCTCCCTGACCCAGAGTAAGCAGAAAGTTCTGTTATTGCAGCTGCCCTCTCAGCAAGTCAATCAACCCCTCACAGCTGGAATACTGTGTTTATTTTTTTATTTAGTGCTTGCTAAAAATGAACGTTCTCAGAATTGTTATGTAACAGCATAAAATCAACTTTGAGAGGTAAAAAAAAGAAAAGAAAAGAAAAGAAAGACAGCATGACAGATCAATGAGATCAAGATCACTGCGTTTTCCACAGGATTCCTCTATTAAACATTTTTCATATTCTCCACTGGAGAAAACTGTGATGAATTAAAAATTGTGGTCATTAACGAATAATTGGTTTGAAGCTAAACTTCAAATGAAAACTCTGATTCAACAAATCGGTTGATTTAGTTCATTTGATACTGGCTGATCTGAATCTCAAGTTCAACTCAGTAAATTATTCGGTTTCACAGCTCAGAGATAAATGCCAAAAGCAGGTTAAATGTTTTTTTGCAGCCATACCTCTTCAGAAGACTTGAAAAATAGCACATGAGTCATATGTTCCACTTTTATGCTAAATTAATGGTGCTGTTGCTCATAATGGTCATTTACGCTCTACATTAATGAACAACTGCACACGTTTATGAGTAAGCGTACATGTGAGTACTCCATATCTAGAGTATCACAACACACTCTGACATCAGGTGTCAAGCGTGTGCCGCCTACTTTTGGACTTGATGGTCTTACCACATTAGCACATATTTAACAGCTGCTCTTAGATTTCACTGGCAAGTCTATCACCATTAGCCCGGCGCCAAAAAGACGGTTGCTGGGGACCAACACGGAACTCAAGAGCCATTCTGGTAAAGGCCCCGGGCCAAGGCACATCTAATAAAAGTTTAGGCATATTAAAAATAAATGAAATGATGGGTGCTTCTTGAATCAGTGATGGTTTCTGGTAACAGCAATATGGAGACAAAAATGGCAAGTTCAAATCAGGCACAGTGATTATTACTGGTTCACAACATATTTGGGCACTGCAAAACCCAGGTGACATCATTCAATTAGTCACATGACTGTGCGTTCACACCGCCGGCGTCGAGAGCATCAAAAATCGCTCTGTCCGCTCTGCTCATGATGCTGTAGAACGATTCGTGAGCGCTCGTGACGTAGAGCGAATGCTTATTTTGTATTTAAAGCGGCCACAAAGCAAACAAGCTTGTTGATCTTGTGCAGACTAACCACAAGGAGGGTAACGTTATAAGTTAACCTCATTAAATATTGTTGTGGATGAAGTATTAAGATCCTTTACCTAATAATGTTTAAAGCACTGTAAAAATACTCTGATGCAAGTAAAAGTCTTGAAAATTGAAAATGCTACTTAAGTAAATATAATCAAGTTTAAACATTACTTAATGTAAGTATAATCAGGAAATAATCATAATACGCAAACAGGGACATATAATAGATTATTGCAAACCCGAAACAGCAATAATCAACCTGTCCTTGGGAACTAATGTGGTCGGAGCTGCATTCTCTGGAATCCTCTCAAGCGGTGGACTTCTACGTTCCTATTGGTTGCTGCCCAACCACGTCATAGCTCATTACCACAAAGTTGCCTTGATTTCCACTCTCCTCGATGCTCTCAACGGCCAAGTCGTGCCACGCCGCTCCTCGACGCCGGCTTACATTGAAAATGAATGACTACCAGCCACTTTGACGCTCTCGACGCCGCCGGTGTGAACGCACAGTGACAATCACAGGTGATTGGCTGGAATTCCCATCAGATAGAATGATAGAACGCAACATAGAACAATAGATAGATAAAACGATAGAACGATAGATAAGTAGAACTTTAGAATGCTAGATACAACGCTAGATAAAACAGTAGATACAGAACGATGGATGGATGGAGGTCTGTGCTGGAAGACATCCTTACTCAGCCAAGGCTCTGGAAAGCTCTTCCTGACAGGTCAGTTCTGTCAGCAGTCAGTATTTCCAGCTTGCTGTTGCATCATCAGCTGCTCAGAATTCCACAGTGACACACGAGAGTTGATGTAACGACTCCGAGACGAGGTCACAGTCAAGCCTCCAGAAACACGAGCAGCACAGTGCAGCAATACCGCTACATGACATCTGAGCTCAACCGCTCCAGACAGCCAATTACTGACAGAGACCCCCTCCAGATCTACACTCTGTATACCATTTAGAGTGGTAGTTCATCCAAAAAGGAAAATTCTGTCATTGACTCTCCCTCAAACGTCTTTCTTCCATGGAACAAAAAAAGGAGATATTTAGCAGAATATTCACACTGCCAGCTCACTCAACCTTTTCTATACACTAAAAGTAACTGGAGACTGTGTGCTAGCTTGGTAAAGTTGTTGACGGTGTTAGTGAGCAGACAGACAGATGGCAGTGTGTAATCTCCTCTAGCCTTTAGTATTAATTTAACACAGTGTAGTAGTAAACATGGTCACAATGGTAAGACCAGGAGGATCACAGCAGTTAAACTCTAAGCTGAAAAAACACAGGCCTCAGCAGAGCATTAATGAGGACTGAGAATGATGCAGAGTGTGTTTTCAAACCGGTGAGGCTAATTATCAGCTTTGGGAACTGAAATGTTGAGCCATTACAAGGTGTCTGTGAGCATGTATTTGTACGTACTCAAAGGAACGAGTGCTAACACGCCACTTGATCTTGATGAAAAAGAAATGTCAGTTGTGCAATATGGATTCACTACATTTGAAGAAATTGTGATGCAAAAGCCAGAAATAAACGTCAGTTCTGCATTAAGATGATTATTTTTATTTTACCTTAAAATTACATAGACTTAATTTGATTTAAAAATCACCTGCTGTAGCACACTGAAAAAAAACGTTTCATTCATCCAATTAAAGAATTTTAGGGTAATGATTCACATCCATATTGTTTTACTTGAGACAGTTAGTTATTTATTTTTCATTGGCTCAAGTAAAAAAAAAAAATAGATCATTACCCACATTTTTTTTTTTATTGGATGAATGAAACACTTTGCATCTTTGTTTTTAACATTATTTGATTTTAACATTTTGGAATAATGTATTTATATAGCATACTTTTATTTAGTCTCACTGGTAAAGACCAGTTTTTTTTTTTTTTTAAACCAAATGTAAAAACTAAAACAAATACTGAATGCTGATTAAGAAGCCTCTTGTTGAATGTGTGTTGATTTTGTTGTTTGGACTGTAGAACTATGCAGTTGTTGCCTTTAATTTCACATGGTTACAGTTAATCTTTTAATTTAAGGCCAGTTCAATGTAGTTTCAACCCAATTCAAAAACAAAAGCTAAATGCTGTTGTCTGTACCATCTATGTTTGTATTGAATGTAGGCTACTTACTGTGCAGTTACTGCTGTTAATTATAGATGGTTACAGTTATTGTTTTCAATAGCCAAAAGCCAGTTTGGCCTATTAAATACCAAATAAACATCTTGTTTATGCATACTTCCCTTCTTTCTTGTTTGTTGCTTAAAAGATTTTTAAAAATCGGAAATCGGTATCGGAATCGGCCAGTTTGCTTGTAAAAAATCGGTATCGGAATATGCCATGAAATATGTAATATGTAATATGTAAAATGACAATGCATTTCTGTATTTACATTTTCATTTTCCAATACATTTGTGCAACGTTTGGTGCAAAATGAAAATGAAAATTAAATTACATAATTTTCATTTGCCATTTCATACACCAGTTTTAATATGTAAAATGAAAACTAATTTTAACGCTTTATAAGTTGCAAAATTAAAATGAAAATGTATTAATTTAAATGCTATTTTCCTTAAATGCATTAACACTCACAGTCAAGACACTTACGATTGCATTTTCATTCAGTGTCCCGCAATGAATGTAGCAAAAATCAATGTGCACATTGAAAATGCATTCCGAGCCGATCACGTGTCCGCCCCCTCCCGGCATGTCAATCACTGCGTGAACACGGCGGGGCTTGCAGAAGGTCTGAGACTCAAATCTTAAGAAGGATTCAAGTGAGAGAACATGGACAAGACCGTTGTTCCGTGTACGTTTTGATCATTTCAGTTTATGCCTTTAATATTTCATTCGCACTGGTAGGCGGGGCTGAAACGCTGCTTTCATCTGATTGGTCGAATCGCTCCACCTTCAACTCGGTCTTTTCATTCTTTCAGGCAGAATAAGAGTCAGTGCGAGTGTGACACTGTAATGTCTGAAACCACCGCTCACTGTTAATTAGCATAATATTTGAATCAGATGTAGCTGGGCACATTCGTGCTGCTGAGACCTGCAAATTATTTCTAGGTTGTAGTATTTTATGAATATTGTCCCACTGATAAATACAGTGCAAATAGTTCTATCTCTTTGGAAAAAAGTGAAGTGGAAATAAAAATCAATAATAGACTGAACAGTTCCATGTCTGTAACATTTACCACTCTCATCTTTTAAGTCATAAGGCACTAGGTATGTGTGTGTGACATTAATAAATAATTGTAAAAATTAATATAGTTACATTTCTAAAAAAAAAAAAAGTAAAATGAGCTCTATGCTGCTCAGTGCTCCTGTAGCCTACCCCAGAGCGCCCTCTCGCGGCTGTAGACGGTAATGTTTTCTCTTGGTTCTGAATAAATGTGACTTATATATGTTTTTTTCCTCGTCATGACGTGTTTTTGGACTGATGCAAGTTATACCGAAAAATATGGGTAACATTATTATTATTATTTATTATGAGAGTAACTGACACAGACTAGAACTTTAATGTTTCACCAAATTCAGCTCAGATCTTCAGACTCGTCTTTCCACTTCACTGTTATCCAAGGAGACAGAACTATTTGCACTGTTTTTATCAGTGGGACAATATTTATACAATACTATAACCTAGAAATAATTTAACGGGGTCTCTTGCAAGTCGCAGCAGCACGAATTATGTGCCCAGCTACATATGATTCAAATATTATGCTAATTAACAGTGAGCGGTGGTTTCAGACATTACAGTGCTTCACTCGCACTGACTCTTATTCTGCCTGAAAGAATGAAAGACCGAGTTGAAGGTGGAGCGATTCGACCAATCAGATGAAAGGAGCGTTTCAGCGCCGCCCACAAGTGCGAATGTAATATTGAAGCCATAAACCGAAATGATCAAAACGTACACGGACCAACGGTCTTGTCCATGTTCTCTCACTTGAATCCTCTTCTTAAGATTTGAGTCTCAGACCTTCTGCAAGCCCCGCCTTGTTCACGCAGTGATTGACATGCCGGGAGGGGGCGGACACGTGATCGGCTCGGAATGCATTTTCAATGTGCACATTGAATTTTGCTACATTCATTGCGGGACATTGAATGAAAATGCAATCGTAAGTGTCTTGACTGTGAGTGTTGATGCATTTAAGAAAAATAGCATTTAAATGATAATTTTGCCACAGTTTTTGCTTGAACATGTTATACATATCTAATCATTTCTGTAATACATTTTCATTTTAATTTTTAGCAACTTATAAAGCGTTAAAATTAGTATTCATTTTACATATTAAAACTGGTGTATGAAATGCCAAATGAAAATTGTCATTTCATTTTCATTTTGCACCAAACGTTGCACAAATGTATTGGAAAATGTAAATACAGAAATGCATTGCCATTTTACATATTGCATTGTCATTTTGCATATTACATTGCAAATTGAATATCGCTACCCTTGTGCTTCCATAATGAAAAATCATGATCGTGCATCCCTAATATATACACACATTAATAAAAAACATAAATGACAGCTCATGCTCATGATCCAGGTCTTCCATTTCCATGGTGAAGCGATCAATCTCTTCCTCTCTAAAGCATCAATGATACAATCCCTTCCTGTGTGGTTTTTCACATCCTTCCATCAGCACCTTGTTTTAAAGCAAAGGCAGCATTATGGCTGCATGCATATTGATCTACAGTACATCCTTATCCAGTAGACCGTACAGTAGTCTGTGAAGCCCCACTAACTGGGTTACATCCTGCTCCAGTGTAATTCGTTTACCTCCTTCCTTCGAGATTAAGTATGTTATATAGTACTAGCAAGTGGTTTCTCATTCATCACACATGTTCTTTCATACACTCTCTCCTTGCACAGCGTGTCTTATTTCATTCATGAGTTAGCCCTTATTAGACGGGGTGAGGAAAATGTCAGGACAAGAGAGGCAATCAAAATAAAGGTTGTTTTTGGATCTTAATGAGGTTAACACTGAGGCATCTAAAAAACCTAATTAATGAATTACTGGATTTTTATTTATTATTTTAAAATGACATAATTGTTCATTTGTTATTGTATAAATAAAAGTAACAATAATTCAATAACAAATAGTACCTTTTATTTTTATATAGTATTCATTTGACTAACTTTTTTAATCAAAATATATTTTTTCATTAATAAAAAGTCTTAATTTAGTTTTAAATTAATTATTTCAAACTAAATTATTTTTACTTTTTCATTCATTTAAAATTGAATTATTGTGTGTCTGGCTATAAATGTGCCATTATACATAGAACACATTATGAAAGAAAACATGATATTTCATTTTTTTATATCAACTGTTCACAATAAAACTGTTCAACTGATCGACCACTACATAAAATCACACCAAAAAGGCTGACATTTAAGCTTTTCCTCTACCAAAAATTGATAAACTGATAAAAAGAGAAAAATTAAAGGCCCTGATACCAACGTACCTCTCAACAAAAGCATCATGCGGCACTTTGACCTTCACATGAAAAACGCTGCAGATGATGAAAGAACAATTTCACAAGATTATAGTATTAGGTAGCAATTAAGAAACTTCTGCAAACATGTAAAAAAAAAATAAATAAATAAATAAATAAACTAACGCAAGCAAACATGCATTATTTTTTCTCTAACATGGTCGTCCAACTTGATATATCTATATATGCAAAGATCGGTCTCTCATCTGTTTCTTTTTATTTTTTTCTGCCTCAGAATTGTCCAGCTTTCATTGGCCAGACCTGCAAAGTAAAGAGCAACTATCATACAGTTCTTTGTGATGGTTTTCACACAAACATCACTCCGGACCTCACAGTCAAGTGCACTGCAGCTGGAGCCTGGTGACAGACGTTCCAGCCCTCGGGGAGCACAATAACAGAGACCTAACACACAGGATCACATTCACACAAAAGGACCATCATCACAGCCGTAATGGCTTACATGTGATTCCCACACAGATGAAAGGAGGTCAACATAAAGGAAGCTCTATGTACAAGTTCCCTTTATGACTAAGCTGTGCCAGAAAACATATGGAACAGTTTGGGATAAAATGGTAAAACAGCCCAATCTGGATGAGAAAAACACAGTCTGGTGTTGAGAAGAGAGAGGATTAGCTTCTGACCTCATTCATTACTAGAGAAGCCGCTCTCCTTTTTTACATTCAAGGTCTTTCATCAAATAAACTCAAATGAAATAAAGAGCTACAAATTTCACAGACTAACAAAGCTTAAAATTCATTATAAGAAAACTGATATTTTACACTACAGTTCAAAAGTTTGGAGTCAGATAATTTTTTTTAAGGTAAATAATTAGTATTTTAATTCAGCAAGGATGCATTAAAATTATATTCAAAAATGTAACAAAAGATTTTCATTTCAAATAAATGCTGTTTTAACTTTCTATTTATCAAAAATCATGAAAAAAACATCACTGTTTCCACAAAAACTATTAAGGATCACATGTACAGTCGTGGCCAAAAGTTTTGAGAATTACATGAATATTAGTTTTCAAAAAGTTTGCTGCTAAACTGCTTTTAGATCTTTGTTTCAGTTGTTTCTGTGATGTTCTGAAATATAATTACAAGCACTTCATACGTTTCAAAGGCTTTTATCGACAGTTACATGACATTTATGCATAGAGTCAGTATTTGCAGTGTTGGCCCTTCTTTTTCAGGACCTCTGCAATTCGACTGGGCATGCTCTCAATCAACTTCTGGGCCAAATCCTGACCGATAGCAACCCATTCTTTCATAATCACTTCTTAGAGTTTGTCAGAATTAGTGGGTTTTTGTTTGTCCACCCGCCTCTTGAGGATTGACCACAAGTTCTCAATGGGATTAAGATCTGGGGAGTTTCCAGGTCATGGACCCAAAATTTCAACATTCTGGTCCCCGAGCCACTTAGTTATCACTTTTGCCTTATGGCACGGTGCTCCATCGTGCTGGAAAATGCATTGTTCTTCACCAAACTGTTGTTGGATTGTTGGAAGAAGTTGCTGTTGGAGGGTGTTTTGGTACCATTCTTTATTCATGGCTGTGTTTTTGGGCAGAATTGTGAGTGAGCCCACTCCCTTGGATGAGAAGCAACCCCACACATGAATGGTGTCAGGATGCTTTACTGTTGGCATGACACAGGACTAATGATAGCGCTCACCTTTTCTTCTCCGGACAAGCCTTTTTCCAGATGCCTCAAACAATCGGAAAGGGGCTTCATCGGAGAATATGACTTTGCCCCAGTCCTCAGCAGTCTATTCACTATACTTTCTGCAGAAGATCAATCTGTCCCTGATGTTTTTTTTGGAGAGAAGTGGCTTCTTTGCTGCCCTTCTTGACACCAGGCCATCTTCCAAAAGTCTTCTCCTCACTGTGCATGCAGATGCGCTCACACCTGCCTGCTGCCATTCCTGAGCAAGCTCTGCACTGGTGGCACTCCGATCCCGCAGCTGAATCCTCTTTAGGAGACGATCCTGGCGCTTGCTGGACTTTCTTGGATGCCCTGAAGCCTTCTTTAAAAGAATTGAACCTCTTTCCTTGAAGTTCTTGATGATCCTATAAATTGTTGATTTAGGTGCAATCTTAGTAGCCACAATCTCCTTGCCTGTGAAGCCATTTTTATGCAACGCAATGATGGCCGCACGCGTTTCTTTGCAGGCCACCATGGTTAACAATGGAAGAACAATGATTTCAAGCATCACCCTCCTTTTAACATGTCAAGTCTGCCATTCTAACCCAATCAGCCTGACATAATGATCTCCAGCCTTGTGCTCGTCAACATTCTCACCTGAGTTAACAAGACGATTCCTGAAATGATCTCAGCAGGTCCTTTAATGACAGCAATGAAATGCAGTGGAAAGGTTTTTTTGGGATTAAGTTAATTTTCATGGCAAAGAAGGACTATGCAATTCATCTGATCACTCTTCATAACATTCTGGAATATATGCAAATTGCTATTATAAAAACTTAAGCAGCAACTTTTCCAATTTCCAATATTTATGTAATTCTCAAAACTTTTGGCCACGACTGTAGTAATTTTACAATATTACTACATTTCTGATTCAATAAAATGACGGTGAGCACAATCTCAAACTTTTGAACGGTAGTGAAAATTAAGCAGAAACAAAATATTTTTTAAAGCATATTAATGCGCTCAACTTCAACTATGTTGACTACACAACTAACTGTCTGCTGTATCTAGCGGACTTGAGCAACAACAACCACAAATGCGGGGTTTAACAGTGTGAAATGAAATGACCTTTCCCTTTTTCAATGAATTCCACTACGGAAAAGTCAAGCAATGCTTGGTTTTGGATTTTAAATTTAAATTAAATGTATGCATTTAGCAGACGCTTTTTTCCAAAGCGACTTACAGTGCATTCAGGCTATCAATTTTTACATGTGTTCCCAGGGAATCGAACCCCCAACCTTACGCTTGACGCATTCTGTTTTCTATGAGTGTGGTGATATGACTCATGCTATGACTCAAGTAAACAAAAGTCCTGCTTCTACATCCATGATTAGGGATGCTGAAAATCAATTAGTCTGCATACTGTCTGAACAATTAGTCAACTAGTTAGTAATAAGAAAGATCTGAATAAATAAAAAACATATTTTTACTTGATATGTGTTTTTAAAATTGCAATGGCATAGAGCAACAACACAGAACACAAGACAAAACCCTGAAACATGAATCTCCACTTAAAAATATTTGGACTCACAACACGTCTTGAAATATATTTTTAAAGATGATGAATCTGTAACCAAGTGCTACTTTGATTGTGATGGAGCTGTAAAAGAGGTGAATTTGGGGAAAAAAATCGAATAGAAAAAAAAGAGTCTTGTTCATGATTCAAACCAAAAAAAAAAAAGCCAAATGTCTAGAAAAGCAAAATGATACTAAACCAATAAGAGTATGGTTTCCATAAACACAGCTACAGATACCATGTGAGACTACCATGTGATTCCAAATGCTGACCTTGACTTTTACTTACAATAGCACATTTTTAGTGTGATTTTCATAAGTCCTTACCTTTCCCTTTCCTCCATACTATGATCAAGATATGCTGGATACCAAATAGATCCGATTTCAACAGTGAGAAAAAAATTTAAGTTAGCCCATGCTGCTTGTGTGGTTAAAACCCATAGAGATTATTAATTAAAAAGGGCAGGGCAGACGCTTCCAAGAGTGAGTGTGGCTGCACTCCAAAGGTAATTAGAAAGCCTCACACAGACAGACCTCCATCCTTTCACGCTGCTCTCATCTATTAAAACAAGGCATCTTATTGAACGTCCACATACAACGCAAACTAGGTTATCCAAGTTATGAAGTTGAGATGGAAAATCCTATTTGGGTAGGATTTCATCAATGCTCCACTTGATTCAGAATTGATTAAGCCAGTGTTCATGAAATGAAAATCCTGACGCCTCTGCCAAAAGGTGAAATGGTGCGTTAGTTCTGGATGACCCAAAGCTGGCAGAATTTTTTACACTGGTTGACAACACTGAGCTTTCAACACAACACAATATGTCAGATGAGTAAATGAAGATGCCAGCTGTCTCAAAGCAGATGCCAGAGAAAAATCATTCTGGAAGTCAGGGCTTCACAAGTTACAACATCACACATTACAAAAAAAAAAAAAAATTAAGAATTTAAGAATGACCCAAAAGGACTTAAGTCATACAAGCTTTCTTTATTATGTAGATTGTTAGGCATTTATCAAGAAATTTTAGTTTTTGAAAAGACATTTCACATTGTGGCTGTATTACCACCTCGGGTGTGCATTATCATTAATTCAGTCATTGACAATTATTCCAATTATAATAACTTTATATTTTTCAATTTTTTTATATATATATATATATATATATATATATATATATATATATTTAAAATCTAGCAGTTACTTGAGGAAAACGCTTTTGGCACTCATGTAAACTAAGAAGAGAATGTAAATTCAGTGTCAATCTCATTCCTCATTCAGAGTCTAAGCCATCATTAGTGCGATGGCTTCAGAGCAGCTGGGATATGAAATATGTTTTGGGGTGGGGTTAAGGGGTACAAGGCACAGAAGGCCTTGAGCAAACAATACTCCCTTAATCATGCTAACTGCATTACCAAACTCTCAGTCAAATGCTAATACGCTAGTCTCAACTGGCTAATCAGACAATGCCAGGAGCTAATCTAGGCCAAATCTAATCGAGGGTAACATTTTGACCAGGAATTCCCCTGGGACTAAGATGTTTGGTGAAGATCACACAGATTTGGTTAATACCACTGGATTGATGCTAGTTTTTCTTTTACAGAGCAACTTATATAAGATTGTTAACCAGTTTTGGAAAATAATAAAGATTATTAATTTGTCAAAAACTACCACCTGTCAATGTAAATATACTCACATTTTTATTCAACCATAGATAAACTGAGACCCATGTGAAACAGAACAATAGAGTAACCATATTTATAGGGATCTGCTCAGAGTCGAAAAACTATAATGCATACTTATTTTGAAAAAGCATAAATAAATAAAGTTATAAATATATTAAATATATAATGCATATTTGCAATATGGAAACTATACATGTAAAAAAGCTACACCTAAAAATGTGATGTTAATTAAGTTCTGACTTTTGGTTTAACTTTAAAAAATATGCATTAAAAATCATACTTTTATGCATTTATGTAATGCATATTTAAAACATGGAAATTAAATGGAACAGCGCTAAATGGGACTTTAGTTTACACCCTTTTAGTTTTAATCTGAATGCAGATATATATTTTTGTCATTATATACACAGATAATGGCTTCACTCCTACAAATAAGCACTGATGTGTGACATAGTGCTGTTAAAAGGCTAAAAACAATGCAAAAGCACAGCAGCACAAATACAGCAGTATGCATGACACTGTGTTGAGGTCGCTCCTTGTGTATTTATGGGTGCTTCAGTGGCATCCAAGGCATCCCTTCCAGCAAGTCTTGGGGCACCTCTGTGTTTATTCTTGGCTGATAAGTCAAGTGACTCAGGTTTCCTTTCGACACAGCTGATCCTCACACAACAAGATGACACCGACCGTCCTGTACTACATTGCGTAAGTGCTCCATGAAAATGCATGAGTACCTGGTAAAAACAACGCTCAAGGACAAAGGTTTACGGATCAAGGGCATTCATTTGATTACTGATAAACTAAACATCTTCTTCAGGAAAAGTCATGAGAACATCAGGGGCCAAAGGACAAGATGACAACTAATAACCATCAAGCAACTTTTCGACCTAATTTCCTTCAAACATGTTACTATTAATTCATTAGATTGATCAAATTACTTCATATATATGTATGTATGTAAATATACACAACTTCACAGATCACAGATAAGAAACTTTAAAGGGTTTTCTTTGTAAAATAAAATCAATAGTTTTAAATGCTATCGGCTAAAGAACATTCTAACAATATAATAATTCAAAAATACTACACAGTTATTAGTTTAGGTATTTTATAGATGACATTAAACAGAATTAAATTATTCTTGTTTCTGAAGATAGCTGATGACAAATATAGAATCTAAAATGTATCTAAATGTAAAAATAATTCGAAATGAGAAAGCACAGTTAAACTTCCAATATCAATATAGCTCAAATCAACTCGTATAATATCATATAAATTGTATCTAAACCTAAATGTATTGAATTCAAAGGCCTTTTTAAGCCTATTGGCTTAAGGCATGGTGACTCTGCATCTAAGGTCACATGTGCTCAAAGTAACTTAGTACAATATGACAGGATGTCCTCAATGCAGGACATGTCCCCAGGCTCACAGATATATGGCACATTCTAATGAACCGTAATGAGGCCGTCTGCTAATTATGAAATCCACATGAGGAGAGCACACCCCCAGTATAAAAACACAGCAAATGCTAAGTCCTTTGACTAGCAATTAGCAATAGCATAGACATGCAAATAGAGAAACTAGATCAGTGATACCCAAACATAAGGGGGAATTTCAGACTTATTATTGTCATCATCATCATATTTGTGTTAACTCTTTTAGCTCATGAAATCAAAATAAGTAAAGGTTTTTGCATTTTGTTGTTTATATATATATATATATATATATATATATATATATATATTGGACATAGGGAGGAAATGGGACAGCAGCTATTAAATTACAGGGTCCTGCTGTCAGCTACATCATGGCTAAATAGACTAGACTGTTTCAGTGTTTTATAGAGTGAAAATGAAATAAGCCTATTGTACGCCGAAAACTAGATATAGTGAGTCTCCCAAAATAGTATTAATTTTCATGTAGATTACAGCCAGTGATTCTTCATTAGAATACATTCAGGAGAGAAGGACTTCGGGTCTGCTTAAAACCATTCTTGAGCACAGCACAACACAGCCAGATTAAAACAAAGAAGCTTATTTTGGAGAATCATTCTTAAGCCTTTCTTTATCAGATTTTCTCTGTCCTGCTCAGCTTGACAGCGCATTGCCTGCAAAATCACACTGGTCTCACTGCAGCAAAACAGTGAAACTTTAAAAGAAACTTCAGCTTTGTTGTATTAAACAAGTGAATAAGTGAACAAGTGAAGTTGTAAAAGAGGAAATCAGTCCTTACTAGCACAAAAATAAACCACAAACAATAACTAACTTGTTTAAAGGCTCAACCATGTGTAGTGCAAAAGGGTAAAAAAAAGAAAAAAAAAAGAACAAAAAGCCATTATTAAAAGCTGAAGAATGATACAAATATCCAAACTTAATATGTAAATAAAACTATTAATTAGACATTTCTAGGTTGATTACCCCCTAAACACCCATGACTCAACCAATGGTGAAAGATTGGGGTGGGAACATCTGTTTGACCAACCAATAGAAAATGAAGGGAGTGTTCAGGAAACCTGTTTGAGAACAGTCCTTATTTTCGCAATTCCATTTGTTAAACTAGTGTCGCAAAAATGATTCAAACTAGCTCAAATCTTTGCCTACATTTTTTATAGCAATTACCATTGCAAACTTTCTTTGTTTTTGTTTTTTGGGGGGGATTTCGGTAGAATTATTAGGCCAACCTTAAAAATATTTTGGTTTGCAGTAACAGTAAAAAAAAATAACGGGGTCTGTAGTTATATATTTTTTTTCAAGTTTCAATGTAAAAAAAAAAAAAAAAAAGTAAAATTTTGGTGATGGTGATTACATAGGTATGACTTTAAACAAATTAGCATTTTAGACTGGGTCTTCAACCAATGCTTTTGGGAGCATCATTGCAAACCTCATTTTGATGCAGGCTATATAGACCACAAACAAACTGAAATCTTTGTCAAAAACATGTTTATTCCATGAATTTCAAGTGAGAAGAAAAAAAATGAGGTATTGTTATACTGTTTTACTTGCATCCACCGCTAGGTGTCAATGCAACCTACAAATGAGAGACCGTTTACTTTGCTTTCTTGGGTCACTTTGAAAAAAGAGAGACAAGTGTTCATTGAATCGATTGTAAAATCGATTTTGCATGTCTAGATACATTTTATACAGCAAATAACACCAAATATAGGTTAATAGAATGTAAAGATTCAATATGTTGGTAAAGACCAATATTTCTGATGATTTATTGGCATGAAGTTACGTGCACAATGACAAACAGGAGTGCAACATTTTCAAAAAACAATAAGCAGAGTGGACTGCCATAACAATGCAAAACATTTACTGCAGGCTTCAACATGGCTGTGTTGACATTTCTAATCATAAACAACAACAAAATATTGCATACGAAGGCGATTCTAGCCCGAATCTGTATCTGTATGCATGAGACTGTCTGAATACCACCAGAATTCACATTTCTGTTGTAAAAAGAGAAACACTGTGCAGAAGTATTATTTGCTGTTATGGGTGTGTCCGAAGCTTCAGTTACTGTGTGACTCGTGTTCCAAAAAAATAAAAAATAAAAAAACCCGATGCGCTCCGAGAGAAGTCTGTTAAAATCAATTTCCTATTGATATATTTCCTATTCGTTTTCGAAACTTGTGTTGGTTGGTCCAATCGGTTCGTGCAATAGATTTTCGAAGTTTTAGACTAGACGGGAGAAGGAATGGGAAAGATCTGGGCACAGTTTTTCCAGAACTTCGTGACAAGTTAAAGCGGTGTTGAGCTGTTTTAATGAAATTTTTAGATGTATTATGGTGCCCGAACCCGTATGACTTTGAACAGTGCCCGCAAACATTTTGTTTACTGCAGCCGCAGCCATCATTACCAAGCGTGAACCGCTGACTCTGACAATCAATGAGAGTATGAGACAAAGCAAACGCACAGTCCATTAACCAAGTGTAAACGACGTCACAGGGTTTAAAAAAAAACAAAAAAAAACGTAGCCTTCGTTTGTATGTAGGCCTAGGCAATTTATATATTTACAATACTTACTAAAATATAATTAATATTATTTTATTGCTTTTGTATTAGTTGTTTGAAGAGTAAAAAAAATAAGAATTGGTCGGTCTTAACGCAAATGTACAACCGGCAAGTCGGTCGGACTAAAAGCAAAAAAAATATATATATATTGAGTCTGTCCTAAATTTACAGGGTCGGTCGGGTTATGGCAAACAAGAATATTTTTAAGGATGGCCTTATTGAAATCATAATCAGATGTTAACAATAATCAAAATAAACAAACAGGCAATGGAAACTTTTGAATGACAGCCATTAAAATTCAGCTTCGAAGCTGAAGTTCTGGAGATTAGTCATCACGTCTAGCAGTGCAGGGTTCGTCATAGTTATTTTCTCTACCATGCAGTGATATCACGGCTCTCATCCTACACAGCGATTACAGATGTTTCCATGTCAGATCTGCCCTACTTCTGGAGCCAACTCGTACTGGCTGCCTGCATCTAGATCGGCACTGAGACAAAGTCTTGAGATCATGTTTGACTAGACTCACTCTTGTACCATTTGGGGCATTTAGATGAAATTACAAGTTTTCGTAAATGCCAAAATCACAACAGAATGAATGAACAGCCTGTGGCTCTGTGCTTGACATTGACCTTGACTTGAGCCCTGAGCAGAGGCGTATTTACTGTGCTAATGATAAAGTAATCAATTAAAGCAGTGAGCTGTAATCAATACGAGGATGACCGCGGTCCACCCGACGGCAGGACAGGCTTGATTCCATCTTCCTAAGGCACCGAGCCAGGCAAACGTCAACTCCCTTTAGACAACAGTGGGACAGGAAGTAGGGTGAGGATGGCGAGAGAAGGATGTTTGCTATTGGCTGCTGAAATGTAGGGCAGAACCGTGTGCCTCCAACTGAGAGCTCACACTGGAAAAGACATGATGTATCATAGCACAAATCTATCAGTTATGATTATAAAACAGGGATGAACAAACCTCATAGATTTCCATTAAAGGAGAGACAACAAAATTGTTCTAGTGACCACAAAACAATAGAGGCGTGTTTTGACCACCTTGCAACACCCTAGTAACCACCCAGAACAACCTAGAAACCACCCAGAATAACCTAGCAACTGAATATCAACATACTAATTGGCTTTCACATGCTGTGATCACATTTTCTTCTGAACATTCAAAAATCTACTTAGTGTTATTTGGCATGGCAGAATTTTCTGCACATTACTCATCATCTTATAATCTCTACCCATAAGTCATTGAACACACTGGCCTACATATATTTAAGAGACACTGAAGCGTGACCTATTTCTAGAGGCTTTTACAGTCCGTTGCTTGCTCAAGGTAACTTCTCAAAAATCAAAGTGGTCGACAAATAACAGGAAGAAAGCCACAGTTTGATCTTGCTAAAGCATTAAAATCTCTGTATTTGTTGGTCAATGCGAAACTAGAGCAAATCCTATTTAAAGTTTTGTCTGACTAAAGCAAAGCATAAGGAGACGGGTCATGACTTTGGGCTGATTTCGTAATGAGTTTGCTAGAAAACGTCTGACTTCGACATGTTTCGCATCTCACAAAAACAGATTAAGATGGGCCAAGCGGGCCACACGTGGTTTGTTCAAAAGTAGGCTGCCTCATAAACATCTTGTACCTTCTACGCTGTCCGAACACGAGGTTCCGATGCCGGTATCACCACTGTCTGAGGCAGCGCTGTGACGTCGCCCGCGGCTGCTAATTCCAGTGGCAGAAGAGGAAGCTTGCCATGCTGAGTCGCAGCCTGGGACCCATCCAGGAGAGGGCGTGCTCGAACCTAGGAGACAAACAGAACAGGGTTACCATGGAAGAGGAGAAGACAAACAGAGGTATATCATATCCAACAAGCACATGATTTCAAACTGTATCAGCATTTAAACTACTTTGTTTATTCACAGTGAAAGTCATTTAGTTAAGTGAGCATTCAGAAACAACAAACTGCAAACGGCAACTCTCCGGGCTGTAAATGTCAGACAGACATTACAAACACATAACGATGAACTTGAACTAACATAGGGTTGAGAATCAACAGCTGGTTCTTATTCAGAATCTTAAAAAAATAAATAATAAAATAAATAAATCAAAATAACTGCTAAGCAAACCAAATGTCATCGAAATTAAATCTATATAACTCATATTAACAGTATGTTTTATTATTAATAGTTATTCAAATTAACAGTTTTGTTTTAGTATTTTATACACTTAAATATACATTGTATTTAAGATGTCTGGGGTAAGTAAATTTTTTTTTTTAATTAATACTTTTATTTGGCACTGACATATTAAACTGATCTAAAGTGGCAGTAAAGACGTTTATAACATTACAAATTAATGCTTAGCTTTTGAACCTTCTATTCATCAAAGAATACGGCTTTCGACATCGATAATGATAAGAAATATTTCTTAAACACAAAATCATCATACTAGAATATTAAGACTAGAGAAATGGTTGCCGACAATTCAGCTTTGTCAGGAAGAAATTATGTTTTAAGATATATTATAATAAACTTGTATTTCAAGTTGTAATAATATTTCACAATATTGATGTTTTTATTGTATTTTAAAACAAATAAATGAGTATACAAGATTCTTTTGAAAACATTAAAAAAATCTTACTGACCTCAAACTTTTGAATGGTAAACTAAACACAAACTAAATTAATTATATATGACAAATACAACCTCTCACATGTTTGCTATTTTGTGGGCCAAAAACTACTAAACCACTGAAACAAGGTGAAGTTCAGGAAACCAAACGCTCAGTCTTGCCCTAGAGGGCTCGTCCCCAATATCTGCTCACCTAATCTATTCTGAGGTATAATCCATTTAGGCAGTGGGATATTTAATCTCTCTTGCCAACATCTCTGAACATGCTGATTTACTTCCAAATAGCAGATCATTTTTTTATATATATTGATTCATAATACAATATTTTGATGAAAAATTACTACAAATATATTTTCAAATTTATCATTAACTTCTTGGAAGCTAAAACTTGAAAGCATAAACATTGTCCTTTTCCTTTCAAGATCAGTCAGCAAAATCTACCCACACTCATTTTTATTGTGCCATACATCATGGAAAACGCACAAACTGAGTTTGAAGCAATTTTCCCTGAAACAGCAATACAGAAAGCCAAAAAAAAGAAAAACAAAAATCTCAAATCTACAAGAGTTCAAGACCAGCAGAAGTCAAGATCCAGCTGAAAAGGTCAGAACCAAAATTATAAGTCTCCATAATTCCTGGGTAGAAAAACCTCAAGTTCATAACAGTTCATATGAAAGTGATCCACATTAGCCATCGTCATCGGGACAGAGTCATCTGTATCTGTAAATATTCCGGGTAAACACAGGGCTTGTTGTTGATGAGGCACCAGAAACTGCCACCATCAGTTAAGCAACATGATATGAATTATTAAAAACACTGGCAGAGAGACTCGTCAGAATCTGTTGCATCACTGTTCAGTATCTAGATACATTTTTGAAAACAAAAAAAATGTAAAAACACAAGCTACTAAATACTGAACATGTGTTTGTTTGGATTTTATGGTCACAACTTAATTTAAGAAAGAAAAAGAAAGAAAGATTAGATTAAAGATACATTTTTATTTGAATATTTGATAAGAAAAAAACTACAATTATGTAAATAAAAATGCCTACATAAATATTTTAATGCAATTATATAACACATTTATAAATACTTAAATAAAATCTGTTTTTTTTTTTCTATTTTATTTTTTATTATTAACATTAATAGTACTAGCTACAAACCTGAAACAAAATAAATATTCTAGACAAATAAAATAATAATTTGCTTCATATATATATATATATATATATGTGTGTGTGTGTGTGTGTGTGTGTGTGTGTGTGTCTGTGTGTGTGTGTGTATGTATATGTATATGTATGTATGTATGCAGATATGCAGGGTTGTGGTACACAGATATTAGGCTACATCTATGTGCCACAACACTGCATATATTAAAGAGACCCCTCCAATAAAGAAGAAAGAGCACGTTAGAGTCCCTTGTGTCCATAATCTGATTCAAAGACAAAGCTGGAGGTGACACGAGTGATGCTGTCAAACCATCACAGCTCAATAACATCACAACGCTCATAACGGAACATCACATATCTAATTTATCCCAGCCTGCGCGCGCGGAACAATACACGCTCCGTTACACGCGCCAGTCTAACATCAAACATGGCTGTTCCTGTGAACATATATCTGCCTTACAGTGTGCCATTACACAAGCGCTAGGCTTTTACCTAATTTATAAGCGTCGAATCCGTCCTCAAAATCGTTCCTGGTCCACATCGCGCTCGGTTTCACACACTAAACCGATAGATCCAACACAACGAGCCGAGATACAATGCACGAGCCCACAAGAAGAGGGGGAGCTATTTAAGTGAAACCGCATTCCATAGCCACCAAAGACTGGAAGAAACTGCGCACAGAATCTGAAATCAACGCGTTTATATGCCGCTACGCCGTAGTCCTGAAAGGCTGGCGCGTATGTCGCAGATTTGAGCCGGAGTTATGGACTAGTAATCGCTCTCTGACTCTCTGGCAGATGCATCGCGAGGATGTGACCTCACTGCCTTCAGCTCCTCGCGGAGAAACGCAATCACAATCCAAGCGAGCGACACGGACTCCTCCCACCAAACTCTGAGCCAAAGACACACTCTTTGGCTTTAATGTTTGTAAAGAGAAGACCGGGGCTAGTTGTCACACGGGTGAAAAGCGTCTTAACCCTTTATTGGTCAATAATTCCTCTGAAATAAGTCTGAAAATTAATTAACTGATAGTTTCAATTGTAGAGTTTATTTTCCCCGGGATTTATGATGAAATTAAACAGATATATATATTTTTAACATTTTATTTTTAAATCAGAATGGATGTTATCTATATATGTTATCTATATTTTTTTAAACATTACTTCATAACCTTTTATAAAAATAAAGATAAAAAGTAGTTACATGAGTTTTAACATTTTGTATATTTAATTTATTCATTAGAATTTGTTGGCCATATAAATGATTAGATTCAGTATTATTTTTAAACTTTATTTTTATTTTATTTTTATAATGCTTAAATCTTGCTTAAAATTCTACCAATGGGCTTTTTAAAGGCAGGTTCCCATTGTGACAACATACCACATGTAATGTAATTTTTGTATATGTAATATTTTGTATGTAATAAAAAAACTTCTTAAATTCATATGTCATGTGTTAAACTGACTTATGTAAATGAAATACATATAAAGCATATACTGGACTAAAAGTGTGAAAATATCTATCTCCCATACAGTATGGATGGAGTTGATGTAAAAATAAGCAAATGCATTGTTAATATGATTTAAAGTTCATTTTTATTTTCACTTTATATTTTTCATATTTTTCTCTTTAATTCAAACTAATAATTTTAATGGATCTTGTAAATATTCTGTAATGCTTCTGATGATTTAAAGTTACTATAAAATGCTACACTGATACAGAGTGGTATTTGTTGCCAAGGTCTTGCATGGATAAAATTAAATGTGCCCATGGTTCAAATCAACAAATACACTCACCCCCATTCACATGGCACATTCCATAACAGGGAAACACAGCACTACTATTTATATTTCAGGGTGTTTGGGACTGTTTCCACCCCACACATGTTTAACAGACTAGAGTGATTGTCCAAGCTGCCCAAATGGGCCATTCCTTTCTCAAAATCTTTTGTAGCATTCACATCTATTTACCCTGTTGAGAACTTCAGTTTAGAAGAGTCTGAGAGAACAAATTGATAGTTTTTAAGTCTGCAGTAAACTCTGCTTTTGTCTCTTGTGCAACATACAAATGTACAAAACATAAGGATGTCTGCTCTGATTTTTCACATCTTCCATATTTCATTACACATGTGTAATATGGCATATCACGATTACTGTGGAAACAATTGCAATTTGTATTTAAGTCAAGGTACTTCAACACCATAACATGCTATAACAATAATTTGAGAGAAAATAAATGAGGCATGTTTTGTACACATGAAATTTAATTAAAGTGTGTCAAACTGCCCACAACACACAAGGAAGATTAACAATGGTCAGTCGTCTGTCTGATTGAGTCTAGTATCAACTGTCTCAGACAGGCGAGAGAAAACAAGACAGCAATTGTATTATCCTGATTAAATTGCCTATGATCTCACAATTATGAACATGCATTCAACTGCAATGGCCTCATTTAGACAACACTGTCAATTAACAGGTTTTAAATGTTCAAAAAATATTAGTGGTGCTTTTAAAAGTTTTACTATTCCTTATACTTCTATTATTATTATTATTCAAAATGTTGGTGCTTAATTGCTTAGCAATGTCCCACCAACCACCTAATGGAAGCAACCATGCATATTCTACAGCAACTGAAAAGATAAAAGGGATAAAGCTCAAATCAGTTTTAAAAAGCCTTTTCCAAAACATACAACCACAATAGTTGCATAATGTCCTCTTCTCAAGGCCAGTTCATCAGATTTATTATGCATACAGTTACAAGTCGCCAATTTAACAAAGCAGTCCTGTCAGCACAGAAAAGGGCTGGACTTGACCTGCACTTCATTTAAAATGTAAAGTTTCTTAAAGGAACAGTTCACCCTAAAATGTATTCATTATATACTCAAATAAAATAAAATAGCTTTGTGTGATTGAGTTAATTAAGTTAATAAATGTTGATAATCTTCCGCTTAAGTTCAGTGAATCATTACAAAATCATTATGATAGGTGAACAAATCTTTTAGACTGGTTTTGTGAATTGGATCAACCGATTCAGAAGTTCACAAAAGAAATTTTTTTCTGAAGCTTGAAAGCTTCAACCCACATTTATTGCAACTGTACAGCAACAGTACTATTCCTTAAAATCCTTCTTTTGTGCACTATTGAAGAAAGTAAGTCATACAAGTTTGGAACAAAAGAGTGAGTAAATAATAATAGAGTGTTCACTGAGGCTAAGACTGCACTTTGAAAAAGGCTTCTGCTACGTGCTGGGACTTGCTAAACAGCTACCTGTGTATATGGAAACCATATTGAGGAAGTGAAGAAAGACACAAAGCAGACATTCCTGCAGACTATACAGAGTCCTGGTACTGGATGACACTGAGGCCTGTCTCCACAACAACAGAAGCTCTAAACCACAGTTCTGCCCACTCACTCCATTCACAGAGCAGCACTTCATAACACAAAGAGCGCTCACACTCCACTGTGAACTTCTATGGTGTGTGGTAGTGCCTAGATGCACTCAACAAATCTCTGCTAAGGCAAGCATCATTATACCGCTCATCAAACTTCAGCACACAACTTGTCCCGGGCTGTTGTGCTACAAACATGAATGATAGCTCAGCTCATGCAGCTTTTTGAGGAGAGTTGTGCTATTACTTTACTAGAGGCATTTTCACACAGTCGAGTTAAGGCTGCTCTGTGCCTGCTCAAAATTCTGTGTAAAGACATAATATCACATAAAAAACAGACTAAATTATGCCTGCTCTGACTCACCTCAGCCTTTATATCAAATATATTTATGTCACCTTTAAGCAGCATTAAAAAGTCTGTGTAAATACACCTAAATGCCACTTCAGAAGTGCCTCTGTGCCACCTTTGCCGTGTAAATTTGGAATATGTAAACTAAAGACATAATGCTATATAAAAGCCGGACTAAATTTAGTCCCGGGTATCAAAGAACAGAGTTGTATTTGTTATCTGTGTAAATTAATTTATACCAACTCTGAGTAGGATTAATCAGTCTGTGTAAAGACAGAAGAGCTTCTGTGCCACCTTTGCAGTTTAAATTAGGCATGAGTGATCTGACTTATGGTTGAAAAAAAATGTACTTACACTAAAGGTGGGACCTAAACATTCTGTGCCAAATTTACACTGCAAAGATGGCACAGAAGCGCTTCTGAAGTAAGTATCTTTCCAAAGACCATTTCATGCTGTGGCTTACACAACAATTACCACTGTATACTTTGATACTGGGGACTAAGGTGGGTCCCAGACAGCAACCAGTTTCGGCCCAGATACAGCCCACATCTGGCCCGCATGGATTTCACGCTGGACAGATGTGGGCCGGTTCTGGGCTAAAACTGCTTGCTGTCTGGGGTTCAAGCAGGCATAATTTAGTCTGGATCTAATGCAGTATTACATCTTTACACTAAATTTTGAGCAGGTGCAGAGCAGCTGTAACTCAACTGTGTAAAGACACCTCTAGAGACAAATTATAATAGAGATTTGAAGGTGGACTTGGGTTGGTAAGTGACCACCTAGTGACCACCCAGAACACCTTAGCAATCACCCAGCAACATACTCAAATCAGTGCACATTAGTAACCAAATAGTAGCATGCTAACATACTCAAAACATTAAATACATTAGCAACAACAAAATAACACCCTGACAACCACCTAGAAAACCCTAGCATTGTGAGATCTTCACGCAACTAGTATAAAACCACCCAGGATCTTAACAACCACCCAGAGCACCCTGACAACCACATAGCAGCATGCCAACATACTCATAACACCAATGAACACCTTAGCAACCACATACTGCATCAATGTCATGCCAACAACCTAGATGGCCATAGCATTGTGGATTCTTAACTTGGGCCAGTAAGGAACCACCTGGTAACCTTCCAGAACAACCTAGCAATCACAGAGCAACACCCTGACAACTGACATAGAAAACCATAGCATTGTGGGCTGTTAGCTTGGGCCTACCAGCCACCTAGAACACCTTAGCAACCACAAATCAATGTTCTGACAATCACCTAGAAAAACTTGAGCATTAGAAAAACATAGATCTTTCGGTAACCAGATATGCAACCACAAAACACCTTCGTAACCCCATAGCATCACACTAACAGGCGAGTTTTGCAAGAGAATGCACTACTTAAATTTATTCAGAAAATACAAACTAAAAAAAAACATTTTGTAGATAAATGGTCCATGTCAAGAGCATTTGTGGAAAATATGTTCCTTGAAACAATACAATAATACAGAGTCAATTGGCACCGATTAAAATCAGCACTGGTGCAGAGTGAGATAATATTTCTACAATATTTTCCATAAACAACGGTCTAAATTTTTTTCTAACCACCAATCATGTTTTTACAGAACAAAGGTCTTTGACCTTCTTGGAGTTGAATGAAGGCTGTTTCTACTTGACCCAACAACACATTTCCTCTCAGAGGACCGAGGAAGACCTGTTCACCATGCCACCAGGGTTGACAATTTCACTCCTGTATTTTGCCACAGATAGGGGGCTGGTTTGGGAGAGAACCACATGAATAATTCCCTGAGGTTTGGGGTGAGTGGGACGTACAAACCAAGGCATCAAGAATCAGTGTTTTTGAGCATGCTATCGTACCAGTGCAGACTGCACCCAGCCCCCACTTCCTGTCTCGCTGCCAGGAAACCAGCGGCTGCATTTGGATTTTAACACAGTGGAACTACACATGCATATGCTGTGCACAGAAACTGGACCAGCCTCCAGCCAGGCCATAGTATGACTGGTCAATATGGAGTAATGTACATTTCATATTTAAAATATAATTGCTTTATATATTCAATTTCCTGCTTACAATACCTGGACGATCAAAACAAAGGTCTTTGCTTCTTAAAAATACACATTTTAAGCAGAATTCAATATGTAATATGCATCAACCAATCACATATTCCACACAACATGATTCTTGAACTCTCATTCTTTTAATATAATCTTAATCTTCAAACATACAGCATTCCTTGTGTCTCAAAGCCTTTTAAAATTTAAATCAGATCAAGTGCCAACACAAATAGCAATGCCCCATATTACTAGGCCTGGAAAGGAGGAAAGTTAAATTATAAAGAGAAATATAGTTGTACAAGTGCAAAACTTACAGTTGTTGGTCGACATGGGAAATCCAAATTATGCAGAAGTAGCGGGAGGAAGTGGTGTTTGCTAAGCATACGTTACCTTGTGGGGAACTCAGTCGGCCAATGAGATCACATGAAACGCATCACAGACACTTTTGAATAAATGTGGTTTAAATGTGGTTTTTAAAACTCACATTCATTTGGTTCTTAGGTTTTGATGCTTCCCTGAATTACCTGTGAAAAAAAATATTGGTCTTTGTTTGATGCCCATTTGCTCCTGTTTGAACTGCTAAGGTCAGGACTTCTGACTGTGTAGTTTTTTTTAGTGGGACTCTTGTTAAACACATCACAGCAGGAGGCGTCCAGTCTCAACAGCTATGTTAGAAACCATAGTCAAAGATCAATACCTCTCTAGGTCAGAGGGACCTTTATGAAGTGTTTGTGGAACTAAAGCAGACTTTGATTCTCTTCCAGAACATTTGCCACACAAAGTAAATTATCTGGCAATAAAAGTGAACTTGAAAGCATGTATACATTGAACATTTTGTCAGTCTTATGGTGTTCAAATCCATTTGATTTCCCTTCATTAGAAAACAAATGAGGATCTTTTTCAAGAATCGCTTCACAGCTCTTGGCAACCAATAGCAGTCTTTGTCAAATTTTATATTTTTTGGAGCTGTACGCTTTATAATGATTCTTGAAAACTTTTGGAAATATTTTTTTTTTGCTGTTAGTTACTAATAACAGAACTTTCATTAATGAGTTTAATTTTCCTAACACTGTTGAGAAATCCAGAAGATGAAGCAAATTTGACAAACACTCTGTGTGAGTCAGTGTTTCTTGATCAGCAAATTTCTTTCCAGTTAACAGGCGATGGTTGACCGTAGGAGGATGTGTTGCCCAACTTAACTCTCATTTAATGTGACAAATGCACGCCTATCGTGTCAAAAACATATATAATATTTATCACAAAAATAGTCCTAACTATTGCTTTTTCTAAAGCAGAATAGCGATTGCTTCATGGCATAAACCTGCCATTTGCAGTGATTGTTGTTTTTTCCCCTGAAGCGTTCCAGGTGAAGACTTGCGAAAACAGCATTCATATTGCACCTCTGGGTTTATGTAATCTAGCTACACCCCTAACTGTCAGAGCAACATGTTCAGCTCTGTCCTATTCACATGATCATGTGCAACAGAAGAAGATCATACCGCCTGCATCTATCTATCTATCTATCTATCTATCTATCTATCTATCTATCTATCTATCTATCTATCTATCTATCTATCTATCTATCTATCTATCTATCTATCTATCTATCTATCTATCTATCTATCTATCTATCTATCTATCTATCTATCTATCTATCTATCTATCTATCTATCTATCTATCTATCTATCTATTCTTTCTATCTTTCAGACCTCACCAAAAAGGCCGGACTAAAATTGTTCATATTTGCAGCAAAAAATCTTTAAAATGGCAAAGTCCATAATTCAGTCCTCTAAAACACTAAGATGCCAAATGAATGATGTAATGGTGAGTTTGGGTATCCTTGGTGGCACATTCAGAGACATTAAATCAATAATTCTTTATTATTGATAAGGCCAGGGATCCATCTGCAGGAAGTTTTGGATCCATTAGTGTCTCATCTTACCTTCAGCCTCTCTTTACTGCAGTTCTCCTCTGAGAAAAATACTGAAGCTGTACAGACCTTGACCCTCTCCAACAGAAGGTTAGACTTCACTAGCAGCTCATTCAATTATTGGAAATAACCGCTTCAAGACAAAACAGAAGCTTATAGTCACATATTAACATAAGCATCAATAAAAGCACGTCCTTATTTTAAGAACAGCATTATTACAAACACTATACACTCTCACACACAGCAGTAGAATAATACAGCCTAAAACGATGATTCAGTTCCTTATAAAACAGCAATTTCTTGCTGTTTAAGAGGTTTGAATGACAATCAAGTAAAATGTACTTGACCTAATGGCCTTAATCCATGATTTTGACCTTGGGGACGGCAGCAGATCCTGTATGATCCTATTATCACCGAATGTAGTACCTTCATCCCTAAACTCCCAATGGAACGCAATCTGTCACCATGACGACAGACAACATCTCTTCACCATGGTATCATTCGTTGCTCTCAAGAGATTAATTGTTCAAACCTGAAAACATCTCTTACAGCATCCAATAAGCATCAAACCATCCGTTTTGATGGTTATTTGTCGTTTCATGGGTTGAAAGACACATTTAGCCTGGTTTTATATTTGTTGGCTGAATACAACTATTGTTGAACAGCAAATCACTGCATGTCAATGTTCAAATATTCACTGTTGAGTTAACTGGTCTGATTATCTTGCACAGTTTTGCTGTATGTTTAGAATTGGTTGTTTACTTAAAGAGGGAAAAGGATTGTGCTTGCTTTTCTGAAACAAAACAAGGTAAATGTAGGGCTCCCTATTCCACCCAGACCATTTACAAAAATAAGCTACAAAAAAGGGTCTTTCATAAATCACCATGGTTGTGAGGTCAAAACCATGTGGAAAATGAACATGACCGCCCAGCTGTTTACAACCTATCTGGTATTCAGCAGAAACAGTGGCAATGCAATAATAACAGAGGTGATTTAATTATAGAAATCTTAAATGAGCAGTAGCCAAAACGGTATGTTTAATATTAAGTCTCCGAAGGAGAATGAAAAATTGTCTTGTAAAATTAAACTTGATAAAGAATGCTATAAAAGTGTATAATTGGGTGCTCTTAATATACAGTTCTGATCATAAGTTCAATTACATCTAGCAAAATAAGTGATTTCTTTATCATTTTAAAAAGATAAAGAACAAAATGATCCAGTTCAATTGTTTTTATGATCTCGCTTTTTTTGGTGTTGATAGACTGCTAAAAACTTTTTTAAAACAAACATAATTATTACTGAGAAAACAAAACCAGACATAAAAATATACAGTAATTCATATAGAGACTATTTACTGTGACATCAGAATCTGTTTGACACACTAAACTGCATTTCAATGAAAAAAATACATATACTGCTAACACACTCAACAAATCAGTTCCAGTCAGCGTCTAGATCTTCATCGTCTATGATAGATGAGCTGAACAGTGAAACACATTTGAGGAGTCTTCAGCCCAATTCAAAACATCTCCTCTTCTTTGTAGCGCTCTCTCCAGAGTCTTCCTGTCTGTTGGAAGGTTTTGTCCTCATGTTGCCCGTCTGCATTTTGGATCTTTGCATCTGTGGTTAAATTTTTTGTAATCTGTGTGCTTGTGTTCTCCTGCTCTTCAGAAAGCAGGTTCGTTGGCACTTTGCTTGTACTGCCGTTTATGATCATTTGTTTAGCTGAGATTATTTCATCTCCGCTCTTTTCCGGAGCCCGTAAAGAGAATCTGGAATGTTTGGCCACCTTCACCTTTGGGTGGTCTGTCCTTTGTGTGGATTGTGGGTGATTATTAGTGCTGCCATTCTTCTCGCCCGTAGAGAGGCTGTTCAGTCTGGACAGCAGCTGTTGCTGATGTTCGGTGTCCTCAGGCGTCCCTTTCTGATCTGTGCTCTCATCATTCAAGACCTCAGAGGAAACATCTTTGGTTTTATTGTGTCTTCCTAAGCCGGAGTGTCTTAGTAGCTCTGCTGCCCTCTGGTGGATGATATAAGCTTGACTGATTCCCTATTTTGGCCTGTGTTTCTGGTATCTGATGTACAGTAGGTTTTAGGCACATGCTTTTCACAACTGACTGATCGGTGTGAGTCATTCTCTCTCTGGGCTTGAATGTGATGTCTGTGAGTTTGCTTCATAAATCCTGAAAGCTCTGGAATCGGCCTCCTGGTCTATGACAGGGGACTGATGGCTATGTTTTTCCTTTTTGACGGTTTCTTCCCTGTCTTGGGTGTAATGTGGGAGAACATCTTCTCTAAATCGTCGCCTGTCTCTCCTAAAACTCTTTCCTCGTTCAGCAGGAGGGATGCTTTCATCTCTTTCAGCCATTTGGCTCTGAGCTTTTTGGAGCCCCTCTCCACAACAGCCTCAACCACAGATGAATCCTCATCCTTCTCCCACACAGAAACCTTGTGGCCTATAGAACGGCTGTTGCTAGGCAACACCGTCGTGCCCAGTGTCGTGGTGGAGTTCTGTGTGGAAGTAATGGTGGGGAAGGTGTGGACCACGGAGCCGGTATAGACAAGCTGGATAAGGAGTGGAACCAGTCCAGACTAGTGTCTGAATCAGTGGTCATCTTAACATTACTGTGATTCTGACCATTTGGACATTCACTAGTGTGGTCACTACGTGGTTCGGAATCCGGTCTTCTGTTCTTTAGCCTAACGAGGAACACAAAAGCTGTTCTTAGGAGGAATAAGATGAATTTTAGGCAATATATATATATATATATATATATTAATAAATTAACTTTTGTATTTGACTATATTTTGATTCATATTATTAATCAAAAGATATAAGCATAAAATAAATACTAATGAAATAAAATTTACTATTTATATTATTATATAAAATACTACTACACACACACTACACACCGTATATATATATATATATATATATATATATATATATATATATATATATATATATATATATATATATATATATATACGCACACACACACACATATTAAATAATATTACACATTAATACATTTTATTTTCTATATTTTGTATTTAAAAATACATGTCTTTCTTATGCATAGATTCATACACACACACACACACACACACACACACACACACACACACACACACACACACACTATTATTTTCAAATATAATAAAGTGTATACATTTAAAATTATAATTTTAGTTTTACCTTGAAAGTCTTTGCAGTTCTTTGTGTAGGATATCAGTCGAGCCCAGCTTCTCAAGCACAATCTCACACTGTGTTATACTCTTCATAGGGGTCATCAGGAAACGAGGTGTGCAGAGCATTCACATTTCCAAGTAGGGCGCCTCCCTGAGGCAAACATAAAAACATGCTCATCCAGTTCTCAGCAATATAACACAGCTTCCAGTTGATGGAGTAGTAAATAAACGAAACTGCATGGAGCACTCCATAACAGGCACAATAACCGTGTCCTCTACGGTCACTTTCTCTCTGAACATCAGCCTGGCATGAGCTGCAACACACAGAGAGACGTCAGATGGGTATCAGTTTTTACATATGCTCTTAGCAAATAACAACTAAAATTCTGTAGAAAAGCAAAGGGAGGAGGATCAGATATTATGCTGTATGTGAGTATCTGACCCTCAGAGAGACGGCGGAGACTTTCCGGCATACGGATGATCGTCCAGGCTGTCACTCTGTCTCTGCAGCTGATGAGGATGGTGTTCGCTTCCTGTGTCATACACTTAAGAGTCTTGATCAGGTAGAAATAGGCCCTCATCTTCTCCATACTCCCATAAACGTGAAGACTTATTTGGCACTCCTGAGGGAAAAACACAAGGGAAGAGAACTGAGAGAAAGGGAGAGACATTAAGAAGAATATTTTATAAATATGCAATAAATGGAAAGACTTCAACCATTAACTTCTAGTCAGTATCAAAGAGATTCTTAGACAAATGAGGGGTGATCCAGCCCTTGAGACAGGGTTTCCTATCAAAGTGGTATCACTTAAGAAAATAACAAAAGACAATACTAATAAAATAAATAATAATAATATTTTTGTAGAAAGTCAAATATTTTCCAGATAATATATTATGTAAAATAATATAGAAATACTATATCTGAAATACACAAGGATTTCAATAAAAAATAATTTAATTGTAATAATATTAATAATTACATTATTTAGAATTACATAAAATGCTTTGTAAATCCAAATATATAGTTTTTAATTATTAGATTTACAAATATATATTCAGATTTCATATATTTATTTCCTTTTTTGCCCTTCATAATATAATGTAACAATGTAATGTAATATAATATAATATGCACCTACTTTGTAAACCCCTGATTTTACAAAACAAAAGATTCTTCTCTGGGACAAATCTTTATTTTATAAGGATGGAGGAAATTATTTTGTCCCATTTGGGGTTTTAATATCCAGCAGAACCAGTACGAGGTCAAAGCGGCTCAGCAGGGGGCTGGTGAGGACCACGTTCACAGAAACGGACACATTAGAGACGTGCACTCAGGACTACGCATGCGCACTGGCTGGTCTAGCATGACAAGCTTTTTTAACACCATTTAAGCAAAAGAAGCAACATTTATAAGAAAAGTTGTTGTCTGATTTCATTGGTGATTTCAAATATAAAATGTAATCTTAAAGGTTTAGTTCATCCAAAAATGAAAATTAGCCCATCAATTACTCACCCTCGAGGCATCCTAGGTGTATATGACTTTCTTCTTTGAGATGAATCCAGTCTGAGTTATATAAAAAATTGTCTTTTTTTTCCCAAGCTGTTTAATGGCAGTCAGTGTTGCAGTGCTTCAGTCCAAAAGAAGTTAAATAAAATGCATCCATACATTAAAAAAATGTGCTTTACATCAAAGGCCTCCTGTAGCAAATCTGTGCATTTAGAAAAATAACATTTACATTTAAAATGTAATCATTTAATCTAGCTTCCGCTCACTACACGGAAGCAGCTCAGGGTGAATGACAGAAGATGACGGCGTATTGCATGCACCGCTCAGAAGTGACGAACACGGAGGCGGAGCAGAGAGATCAAAGCAAAACACTGGTCACGAATTAGAAGTACAAAACGAGGATTTGTAAAGAAGAATGTTGGAGAATTTTGATATAAGCCAAAAGGAGACTGTTTTTCCTTTGCTAAATTAAGGAAACTTTGCTTCCTTTGCTCCTATTAACAAACTTGTTTTTTAATGAGACTCATCAGCACATGCGCAACACTGACCACATACGTCATCCTTCCAGAGATGCTTCCGTGTACAACTGTTGGCGCAAGCTAGATTAAATTGATTATTATACTTTGAATATGGAAATTTTTCAAAATATCCAGATTTTAATATAAATAATAAAGATATAAATATCTAAAATATCCCTCAGAGCCGTGTGAGGCACATTTTATTATGAATGGATGTGCATTATTTAACTTTTTTTGGACTACCATTAAATAGCTTGGAAGATCAAAGTACATTTTTAAAATAACTCCGATTGGATTCATCTGAAAGAAGAAAGATATATACACCTAGGATGGCTTGAGTAAATAATAGGCTAATTTTCATTTTGGGGTGAACTATCCCTTTAAGCTTGGCGAACAGTTTTAGAGAATTTGACGTTTCATCAGGTTACAGAAACTGTCGGTGGGCAGTAACCCTCGATCCATATTTTGACATTGCATGACTGAAATCTGTAGCTCATAATTGTTCTGTTAATATTGCATTGCTTGAATTCAGACATAAACTTCCTGTTTTCAGTCATGTGCTTCAGTGCAATAACAATAAAATTTGAAATAATAAAATTTGTTGTAGAATGTTGTAGAATTTTTTTTATTTAAATTCAAATGTATTTTAATTATATTTCAAAAAAACATCAAATTATGTGCAATTTTTATGGAGCCCCGCACATGACATGCAAGAAAAAATAAATAAATTGTGAGCACGATTTACTAATTCATTCCCTCAATGTACTAAAATGTGCGCACGATTACTATTGCATTCCCTCGATTTACTATTGTGTTCCCTCGATTTGCTAAATCGTGCTCACGATTTAGCAAATCGAGGGAACGAATTAGTAAATCGTGCGCACAATTCATAAATCGAGTGAACGAAATAGTAAATCGAGGGAACGCAATAGTAATCATAGGCACGTTTTAGTACATTGAGGGAACGAATTAGTAAATCGTGCGCACGATTTAGCCCACTATTTTTTCCTGCATGTCATTTGCGGGCTCCGTAAATTTTTAATCACAGTGTGTGTGTTCTTTTTCTACTGATATTATAATTGCAACATTCCTCAGGGCAGCATGTTTCTTTTTCCCTTGTACCATGCTGTCATGTGGTTCTCGCTGGCGATGACATCACAGTGAATGGAGTTGTGTGCCAGCGCTGGAAGCCGATGTTTCTGGATTGCCGCTGTGATGTGAAGATTGTGCTGAAAGCAAACTATATCAAGGTCAATAATGAGCAATCCACCACAACACTGGTGCTAGAAGACATTCAGAAGGAGTTTGAAGATTTCTGGGACGGTCACCAACATGACCCCATTGCTGGTTGGTGTCTTTTAAAATTTTGAATCTGGGAAACCCAGTCTAGTAGTGTAAATAAACAATACAGTGTTTTTAATACCATGTCTTCTCAGCATTTAAAAGATTTCTCTTTTTCTTATTGCTATCCAAACTCAGTTATGGTCCCTGTAGAGGAAGTTCAGTAGATTAGGAGCGTTAAACATATTGTGATCTGTTGACAATGGTGTTTTCTGAGGCACACTATCACTATTAGGCAACTGTTGCTCATAGGGTTATTGGGTTAGGGGTTTGAACAAATCCCTAACTGCAAGTATTAAACTTAGGCATGGAACTCATTCTGTATCGTTTGTGGTGAGAACATGAATAATAACTCAAATCATGTGGCTTTTTTAACAAAAGTGTTTTATTACTTTTCTAAATAGTCAAATGTATGATTTTAACATGGTTAATTTTTTGAAAAAAGTGGGGGAAAACGTAGGGAACCATGTAGTAATGGACTAGCAACTGTTTAGAGGACCTTAACAGCCACCCAGCAACATCTCAGTACACCATAGTAACCTACTCAGTTACCTACTATTCTTACGCTGACTGTTTTCATAGCAACCAGGACTTCTAACGGCAGCTGCAGTGATGCGCTGACTACCGACTATCCTTTGATTTAGAATGCAAAACTATGTCTATCCCTATAGTGTCCCTACTAAATTCTACACCTTGCATAAGGGCCAATGCTTTGTGAGTTTCAAAGTCGTTATCTGCCAAACTCCCTCTTGAAAAAAAATCTGTAAAACTGCTCAAAAGAAGCCTGCATGGAGAACACGTGCCTGCATTTATTGCACATGTAGTCTCTCTCATACTCCAACACTTTGGTCACACTGGTGCGGATGACCGTGCCCATAACAGACAGGAAGTGGCCAACGTCTCTAGCTTTAGGAATGTGATCTCTGGTCAGCTCGGGACACATAGGTAAACCTGCAAATGTGTAACAAGGAAAAAAAGAAATGTACTGGATTGGAATTATATTAAACACTAGGTGTCAGTGTTATTATACCACAAACTTCTAGGACTCTAGCAACTGTTTAGAGGACCTTAACAGCCACCCAGCAACATCTCAGTACACCATAGTAACCTACTCAGTTACCTACTATTCTTTCCCTCTCTCTTTCTCTCGACATTCTGAAGGCAGGAATGAGATGAGTCTTTGCCCTCAGGTGTTCGGCATGTACATCGTCAAGCTGGCTGTTGCTATGGTTTTGGCAGGTGGGGTACAGAGAATAGATGTGTCTGGAACAAAGGTGAGAGGTATGCGTTCACATTCCACGTAATGGGCAGTCTGACATTCAGACTTCCATGAAACAAAGTTCAGAGGTGTGTTCGAAAAGTGTATTGCTCTCGTGAATAGATGGGAATAGCTCTGAATCAAAGTATGCACTCTGTTTAGGAGAGTCTCATCTGTTGCTCGTGGGCGATCCAGTCACTGGGAAGTCACAGTTTTTGGAGTACATGGCCAAGAATACACCACGCTCTGTGCTCACCGCCGGAATCAGATCTACTAATGCAGGTTCCACACATTCTTCTGAACCTCATATCACCATCTCATTAACATTTACAATAAGCATACTTTACTTAATAGCATAATAGTATACTTTGCTTAAGGTATAGCTCACCAAAAATAAAACTGCTGTCGTCATTTTTCTCACCCCCATGCTGTATGATTTTCTTTCTTCTGTTGAAGACAAAAGAAGATATTTTAAAGAATGTTTTATTTGCCAAACAGATGACATTAACCATTGACTTTCATGGTATTTTTTCCTTTCTATGGAAATCAATAGCTACCAGCAAATGTTTTTTACCAACATTCTTAAAGATATCTTCTTTTGTCTTCAACAGAGGAAAGAAACTCATATGGGTTTGGAACAACTTGAGGGTCAGAAAATGATGAGAAAATATGAATTTTTGGGCAAACTATCCCTTAACATGTGTGGTATTTGTAGTGTACACCGTATGCAGAATTTCTGAACGCACATTCAAAATCAACCAGAGCTAATATACTTTAGTAAATAAATTTAAATGATTAAATTAAATTGGTCAAATGTGATGGTTAAGATATTTATAATATTACTGAAGCTTTCTATTTCAAGTAAATGTTACTTTGAAATATCTATTCATCAAAGACGCATTAAATAAATATTACGAAATGGTAATAGTACGAAAACCTGCATATAAGGATGATTTTGAAGGATCGTGTGACATTGAAGACTGTACGTAGTAATGGCTGCAGAAAATTCAGTGTGCAGTGTCTAATGGGTAATTTTTTTTTGTCCATGTCCAATGAAGTTAAGTATTGTTGTACACTTGCTCCCTGTGCAGTTTGCAGTCCTCTTCAGATTGCTACTTATACATACTATTTTTGACACATACTAGGCACTATTCAGTTCTGTGCCGTTGCATCATAGTTTGCACGATTGTGATGCTGGTCAGGTCTGACAGTGGCGGCGGTCAAGGACTCTGGAGAGTGGCACCTGGAAGCTGGAGCCCTCATTCTCTCTGATGGAGGCCTGTGCTGCATCAATGAATTCAACCGCATCAGAGAACATGACCGCACTAGCATCCACGAGGACATGGAGCAACAAACCATCAGCGTGGCCAAAACTGGGTGAGTGCTGGGGGAAATAATGTCACACACCTGAGTCACAAAAGACTAGAGGGGGAATACAAAATTTCACAGAAAAAATCTGTGCATTTATTTTTTATTAACCAAAAGTTTGTGTGCTTCACATTAAATGTCCCAAGTTCCTCTTTTGTAGAATGGTGTGCAAACTGGACACAAGGACCACCATCCTAGCACCTACTAACCCAGAGGGGCAGTATGACCCTACGCTGACTGTTTTCATAGCAACCAGGACTTCTAACGGCAGCTGCAGTGATGCGCTGACTACCGACTATCCTTTGATTTAGAATGCAAAACTATGTCTATCCCTATAGTGTCCCTACTAAATTCTACACCTTGCATAAGGGCCAATGCTTTGTGAGTTTCAAAGTCGTTATCTGCCAAACTCCCTCTTGAAAAAAAATCTGTAAAACTGCTCAAAAGAAGCCTGCATGGAGAACACGTGCCTGCATTTATTGCACATGTAGTCTCTCTCATACTCCAACACTTTGGTCACACTGGTGCGGATGACCGTGCCCATAACAGACAGGAAGTGGCCAACGTCTCTAGCTTTAGGAATGTGATCTCTGGTCAGCTCGGGACACATAGGTAAACCTGCAAATGTGTAACAAGGAAAAAAAGAAATGTACTGGATTGGAATTATATTAAACACTAGGTGTCAGTGTTATTATACCACAAACTTCTAGGACTCTGGTTTGGAACGTTAATGTCTCTTACTGCTAGATGGCGCTGCATATTCATTCATGAAAAGCTCAAAAGCAGAGTTACAGTCTCTTGCACTTTCTTGCATAATAATTTTAATCGGAGCACATTCAATATTTGAATATGACCTGCCCTGGCATGGTTGCATCATAGAAAAACATAAAAGAAAGAACAATCAAAAATGTCAAAGCTACTTAGGCAATAAAACTGCCCTCAGGTTTTCTTTCCCCTCTAACCAGACATAGACTGCAGTGGCTGTGGAGAAAATGGGTTTCAATAGTGTGATGAGTCACGTCTGCGTGGCTACTGATGAAGAGCGTGTAATTACAGGAGACGGAAATCATCTCCTACAGGACACGAGAGAAAGGCACTTGGCTTCACCACAATGCAATACGATCCATCCCACATACCTCAGGGATCAAACACAAGCCTCTCCTCTCAGCCTACATGTCATCTAAAACAATCTTCATACTCTTCCTCTCTACGTCAGTCTGCTGTTTTTAGATAAGCAGATTAGTGATGGACGAAACACTGAACATTCATGATCATGATTTTGATTAAAAACACCTTTGTGAATACTGCACTGATTTGAAGGATTTTGACCACTGTTTCCCAAACAGATTGTGTCATTAGACAAGAACAAAGTTTTTTTTAAAGCACACAACAAAATCTCTTAAAAATCCTTACAAATGCATTTTACAATTTACAAAATTCCTGAAAGATTTCCATTGCTAGAAATGGCTATTTTTAAATGAAACAGTCTCTCTGATTTAAACATCTGAAGCACAAACCGTATTCAAGTTTGATTTCGTATAGATAATCACTGAAAAATGTACAAAAAAATACTTTTCATGCATTACAATTTTTATTTACATGCGAGTAAAATAATGCTGGTAACACGTTACAATAAGGTTAATTTTCTTTTACATTAGTTAAATATATTTGTAAACGTGAACTAGCAATGAGAAAAAAACCCTTCTAATCCATTTATTAATCTTAGTTGATGTTAATTTTAAAATTTACTAATGCATTATTTAAATTAAAAGTTGTCTATTAATATTGTTTAATGGGCCTGAGCTGGCATGAACTAACTGATCATTTGTATTTTTATTAACTTAAGTTAATAAATATTTTAAAAATACTGTAACAAATGTATTGCAATTGTTAAGCAATATTAGTTAATACAAGAACTAACATTAACTAATGGGACATTACTGTAAAATGTTACCATAATATTTTACCTACATGTAAAAAAAAAAAAATAGTGATAAAAATAAATAATGTTTAAAATTGTTGGTTCAGATAAAAACATTTTTGGAAGCAAATTCTTTTATTAAGCAGGGATACATTCAATTTATCAAAAATGACAGTAAAGACTTACATTTTTACACACACACACACACACACACACACACACACACACACACACACACAAAAATAGATAAATGGTGTTATTTTACATTTTCATTTAAGAATCCAGAAAAACATGATTTTAACAAAAATATTAAATAGCAAAACTGTTTTCAACATTTCCATCACTGGAATAAATTACATTTTAATATTAAAATTAAATGTAGAATAATATTAAAATAATATTATTAATACTTTAATAATATTTCACAACATTACAGTTTTTACTGAATTTTAGACCATAAGAAACTACTTTTAAAAGCATTAAAAAAGGACCCCAAACCTTTTAACAGTAGTGTATGTGGGAAAATATTGCTGTATATATGCACATATTTGAACGTAAATGAAAATTCAATATTATATGTTTAATTTAAAAACAGTGAGGAAAACATGCCTCAATGATTTTTAACTAGATTTGTATAGTATTTAACATTTTTTATCTACTTGCCAACAATTATTCAGTTGAAATGCTCCTTTGATTGAAAAAAAACAACAAATACATAAATACTGACATAGAATATAAAAAGCTAAAAGATTATTATAGCAATATTTCAGCTAAATCACCCAGCCTGACCTTTACTGAGTGTCTTTCTTTATAATACAGGCACGTCACACTTCTTCAGGAAGACAACAGACGATTTTACCCAGCAGGTTTGCTGAGAGACACCACCTGGATGCACAATATTAATCACTAATGACCTTCACCAAAGCATGAAAGCATCCAGACACATGATGGGCTTGTTCATCGTGATATGGCCAACGGTCTGTGAGGCTTTTTATGGCTATGTGTGCTATTTTCAGACCCCTTTCATATTCACAGCACGCTGGATCTATGAGTGGAGTCTGCACTCAGGCTATTTATATCTCTCCTTTGTTCACAAATGGGATAAAACATCAAGGGAACAGGAAAGGTCAGTCAGCTGATTATTGCTGACACACTCCCTACAGCAGTCAAAGTCTTGGCTACATCCATCTAGAGATGGACAATATTTACATGGGTTCATTTACATGAGTGGTGCGCCTTGCCCATACAAAAGTCAGCAACGTGATGCCAGGATATTGCAATAATGATTGTTTCAAACCATTTCAGTGTGCATTGCTATGTATTTGCTTACTAACTCGCCAAGAGAAGTCCACATAAGGTCTCTGTATATAACCTGAATGCTCATATTAGTATTTAGTACACACACACACACACACACACAAAACAAAAATTATGATAATAAATGCTATTTTAAAAATATTATTATTTATAGATTTTACTAATATTTTAAAATAGCATTTATTGTCTTTTTTGTTTTATTTTTGTTATTTTTTTTGTAATTTAATGTGCTGTTGTCATTTTTTATTATTGCTGTAATTTTTTATATTAGTATTTAGTTTTAATGAATTTTTACTTTTACTTTTATTTATGACCATTTTAGTAATTTTAGGGTTTAGTAATGTTAGTTATAACATTGCTAATTAATTGGCAATTAATTCAAATGATAGTTTGTACTAATATTTTATTTTCAGGCAAAAAATAGTTTTTACTAATAATATTTATTAATAGTTATAATTGCTACTTACTAATATTTTTTTCTAGTTGTTATAATTACTACTAATAAAAGTAGGATTACTAATAATATTTTAAAATGGCATTTATTTTCATATTTTCACATTTTTGTCATTTTGTTATATGCAGTTGTTGTCATTTTTGTTATTGCTGTTCTTAGTTTTAGATTTAAGTTTTTCATTTGAATAATTTTTTTTGTTCAGTTTTAAGTTTTTATTTATTTCCATTTAGTAATTTCAATTAGTTTCCTAGGCCACATTTCTAAAATTGCATTTATTAGAATTGTCATCTTTATATTGAATTTTGACTTTCTTACAACATGCAAAAACAGTTTATTTTTAGTTGCCACCAAGCACCAGTCTGAGTGTAAATGAATAGTCTGATCAGTAAATACTGACAGAATTTACATGACTTATTCCTTTAGAGCCTCGTTCAGCGGTTCTTTCCTCTGACAGCTCATGTGTCTGTCTGACCTCTCTCACATGAGACGTCCTCTCTCTCTCCCTAGATGCGGATCAATACCCTTCCTGCAGAGTCATTGCTCATCTTGTTGTTACATCATGCAGTGTTTGCACTCAGACCTGACCAGCTACTCAAAGCTTCATCTGATCTCTCTCCAGATCCCTCTCACAGCGAGCCAACATCCCGATGCGTAACGAGACTGTTGTTACAGAGAAAAACACATCAGCATATCCATCAAGTTATACGACACTAGATCAGAGGAAGCGACCATGATAACAGATAACGTTTCGCGGCAGACAAGCGAGCTGTCTGCCACGGTGTGCTGGGGTCTAATTGCCTGTAGAGAGAAACAGCCTCTACGTTGCATTGACAAACTAATAGGCTGCAAGCCTTCATGAGCAAATGAAACAAGCAGTCAGAGGCACTCCTGCGGCTTTATAGCAGCACAGATCTTCCAGTTACACAAAGAGAACAGTCAACCATATACAAGCCACTTCTGATCACTGGGAGTTACATGTCATATTGCCAATAGAAGAACTGTTTACTGTTTGCATAAACAGGCCTAACAGTTTAAATTGCTACAACTGTAATATTTATAGCATATAATCTAATCTAGATGCCCTGGAGTATACATACAGTATTATTGTGAGGCCAAAAACACTTAAGCACCTGGACAGATAAATTGGTAACACTGATTGTCTTTAATACGGTAATATCATTATGTTTAATTTATCTGAATATACAGAATATATGTAATATAAAAACTTCATTAATTTAACGTTTACATTTTTTAAATATGTACATACCTTGATATCCACTATAATAACGTTTTATTTAAGGGAACAATCATGTAATCATGTTTTGAAAATTACTTAATGAGATTAATTGAGAGTATACAGAGAAATGTTAAGAATAAAATATAAGTTTTATAAACAACTTTAATCATTACATACAGTATTATCATATAGTTATTATATATTAATTATTTAATAATTATTAACACAATATTAAGACAATTGTATAGGTTATTAATGATATATAAATGTAATCATGTTAATGAAAAATGTAATTAAAATTGTAATGTACATGTACACGTATTTTTCTTTAACAGAAAAGATAATTTCACAACAGGTTTTTTTTCTAAAACTCACCAAACTTATGTTATTGGTTGTTGTGTCAGGTTATTCAGAAAGTTGCACAAATACACATAAAACTGTATAAAATCCTGTCTGTTGAGTCCTGAGGTGTCATTGTAAAAGAGTGGATGTTCTTATACTTACTTACCTGATATACGAACATGCAGATTGTGCTTGAGTTTGAAACTCTCCTGCGGTGAGGAAGAAGACTGAGATCTGGTCTGGGCCACTCTGTGCAGGGCATTGTCAAATATTAGCAGCACCTGGCTGGACAATGCATCGAAACACTCTCCAACCTCCATACTGTCCTCAAATAAGGTCATGGCATCAAGGACGTAGGTTTGCTTTTGACATTGGTTGGGACATAAACCCAAGTACTCCCAAAAGCTCCTAAAATTTGATTTGTTAAACAACATCAATTTAAAGTTAAAGTTTGTCCGTTGTGGCTCAGGATGCTGTTCCAAATCTTGCTGCACCAGAGTGCCACTTACATTTTTTTTTTTTTTACCATAAAATCACATTAAATTTGTCCCAAATTATTGTTAATGTTCATAATTACTATATCCTAGACTGGAAGATTGTGTATCTTAGCGCACAACATTTTTATGTCTGTATGCTTTATATAGGGAGCTAATAATAGACATAGATTGCGCTTTCTCTTTCCGTTTGCTCTGTTTTGTCAAACACATTCAAAACTTCAAACTCATCAATGCAACTGTGTTAATTCCTGAAATGAATTTCTATATTAACTGTTTTGGACTGCTGTCTTGAATTGGGTAAAATTCTGTGAGTTGTTGTGAGCGCGGCGCTGTGACGCTGCATTAATTAAAGGGTTAGTTCACCCAAAAATGAAAATTATGTCATTAATGGCTTACCTTCATGTCGTTCTAAACCCGTAAGACCTCCATTCATCTTCGGAACACAGTTTAAGATATTTTAGATTTAGTCCGAGAGCTCTCAGTCCCTCCATTGAAACTGTGTGTACGGTATACTGTCCATGTCCAGAAAGGTAAGAAAAACATCATCAAAGTAGTCCATGTGACATCAGAGGGTCGGTTAGAATTTGTTGAAGCATCAAAAATACATTTTGGTCCAAAAATAACAAAAACTACGACTTTAATCAGCATTATTATGCAGAGTTCACTGCAGTGTAGTGATGTCCGGTTCGCGAACGAATCATTCGATGTAACCGGATCTTCTTGAACCAGTTCACCAAATCGAACTGAATCGTTTGAAACGGTTCGCGTCTCCAATAAGCATTAATCCACAAATGACTTAAGCTGTTTACTTTTTAATGTGGCTGACACTCCCTCTGAGTTAAAACAAACCAATATCCCGGAGTGAATCATTTACTCAAACAGTACACAGACTGAACTGCTGTGAAGAGAGAACTGAAGATGAACACCGAGCCGAGCCAGATAACGAACAAAAGATTGACTCGTTCTCGATTCAAGAACCGGTTGCATCAGTGGAACGGATAGTGTACCGACCATAGACTGTGTAAAAACATGGACGTACTGTCCGTGACGTCACCCGTAGACTCCTGAAGAGTGTTTTTGAAGCTCAAAGTGTACAGAGCAGGCCGTCGCCATCTTGGCAGTGCGTCACCACGTGACTCTCTGGACAATCGAAAATGGAGAAAAAGTCGAGAGCTGGTTGCTGAAGCAACGCCCACCTAGCTCGACAGCGGTGACAGAAGCGGCAATCCACCTGTCAGTCAAGTGGCCACGCCCTTAATTATGCAGAACTTTACGGCTTAATATGATTTAAATGGATGAGTTATAAAAAAAAAATTCACCCCCCTCACAGTTGTCATGAAGGGCAAAATTAGCTATATAGACCAAAATAATTTTTTTAACCAGGCTGTAAACATGTTTTTTATTCTGCTGTAAAGTTGGCCATTTTAACATGGGGAGTCTCCCTTTTGCAGCCAGCCTCAAGCGGCCAGTCGATGAATTGCAGTTTTAGTCGCTTCCTTACTGGCTTCATGAGAGAGAGAGCGGGAGGTTGCCGCTCGTTTATTCCTAATCTCTCTGCATTGTAGGGGAGCACGTGTAGACAAACATTGAATTCTAGCACAAGATAACTCATTCTAAACACTGCATAATACTATATAATCTGTTTGATTTGTCACTTTTATGTCTATTTTGGCACTGATCAATTATATAGTATAAATAATACACCCCGTTTCTGAACTTGGTACAACCCAGTAAAAGGGAAAATGTGCATTGCCAACTGACCGCCAGTATAAAAGTCCTTTTAAGTTTTTTGGAGGTTGGTATGAAATGACATACTGTATAATGCACTTATCCATGTTTTGTCTTTTTGATTATCTTAAGGGAAAAGTATTCACTTAAATTCTAATTATAAAAATTCTTATTTACATAACTTTAAATAAGTAAATGAATGACCCTAAATGGTTCTGCAAAAATAATACATATCGAAACTGTTACTACTAAATTGATGCAATTAATAAAAAATAATGATAACAGCCTTTGTTCTCTTATGTTCCATTCTGCAGATCATAAACATTATATATATATTATTATTATACACACACACACACACACACACACACACACACACAAACTTACCTATCATCTCCAATTTCTATTTGTCTATGTGGATGTTATTGTAAAGAAAAAGTCAAATGACAATAAGAGTGTTTATTTTTCCTTGTTTCAGAGCAATATGTGTTGATGTATATGAAAATACAGGCATTTTAAATCATATGTTCTTTGCTTTAGTTTCCTTGAACAGTAAAAGTTCACTCACATAACAGACACACTTCATTAAATGTCACAATAATTATTTATTCTTACGCATACACCAGTAATATAAATATAAAATATGCATTTATTTTAAAATTAGTGAGACATCATTACTTCTGTGTTGAGACATCCATATAAACAGTTTAATCCTACCAAAATTGATAATGCAGCTGTAATAAAGTCATTACGGTGGCATTCTAAAATTAGATACAGAGGAGACAATACTGTTGTTGGTGTTTTTTCTCTCTTTTAACAAATAGTAATTAGCAGCGTATGCACCACTCTATAGAAACTGCATTAAATGAAATGTCAAACATATCTATCATCACTGTAAAAACAAGAAACCCATTCACAGTGGGGAGAAAAAAAATCAATGAAAGGATGCTTTGTTAAATAATATATCTTTTTTTGTCTTTTTTTTTGTTTGGTTTGGTCGACATGCTCTTTAATTGCAAAAGTCAGAAGGAGAAGTACTGAGCGAACCATTCTTGTCTCTGGGAGTCTGGAGAGGTGATGGGTGATTCCTCTCCTTCAGGAGGGCTGAGGAAAAAACAAACAGAAAGAGAGAGATAGAGATAGAGGAAAAAAAACAGGAAAAAAAGACAGTAAGAGACACCGAGAGAATTACAAAACCACTGTTAACTAGTCTGGGCTAAACTACAGCTTTTCCCAGTATTGAAAACTTAAAAGTGTAGCAAACCAGATGATTGTCCTGTTCATGTGTTTTTATTTTACTTTATTGTGTGTGTGTAGTGTTTTTATTTTAGTGATATCCAAGGAACAGAGTGATATCAATAGCCCATTACACTTGCAAAAAGGTACAATGGCACTTTAAAGTTTTAAACTTTAAAGTCATAGTCACATAGATTTCTTTGAACTTTAATTCACTTTAATCTCCTTACATTCAAATTTGAATTTGTTCAAACAATTCAAATTCAGGAAGTAAACTGGAATCAAAAAGATCAAAACCCGTAGCCCCTGCCTTCTGGAAATCATTTAAAGCCAGTTAATCAGACTGTAGCTTGATGTTTTAAGATGTTAATGTGCATAATACACACTCAGAAAAAGGTATAAAAGCTGTCACTGGGGTGGTACCCATTCAAAAAATAACATGTAACATTTAAGTGCTAATATGCACCCTTTAGGGTTAAATAAGGTACACAGAAATGTACCTTTTGCAGGGTACTGCCCCAGTGACAACTTTTTATCATGATTGATGATTATTCCCTTGACATTGTAAATATGTTTATCACAATTTATATTGAATGATGTTTATTCCATTGTTTGAAGCAACTGCATGCCATATTTATTTTTTAAATAAACAAGAAGAAAACAGTCAAACTGAAAAAAATGCTGCTTTTCTATGGTATTAAGCCTCAAATGTTAATTATACATCGGATTGGTTTATTCTTTAAATAACAGATTTAAGTGAAAATATGCATGCTATTATAATGTTAATACAACTCAAATTAAAACAATGGAAACACCCTTAAGATAATCTGTAAAAAACACATTTTAGCACTCAGAATATCATAAATGGACTTTATGAACAATTCATTTTAGCTTTGAACGATTACATAATTGTGGCATCCTTAATTGTAATCGCAATTAGAATCTAGAATGTATCTGATGTTATGTGACAGTGCCAATTAATTTTAGAAACTTTGGACTGATAAATATGTCATGTGTATTTTTGCACTATGTACGTAAAATCCATCATATTTCAATAGACACAAATTCAGTGTTTGTAGTTTCTATCTACATTTTAAATGTGCATATCTACTAAAAGTGAATTCTGTCAAATGAAATTACTGTTAACATTTCCTATAAAAACAGGACTTTAGGTAGATCAAAAAGTAAATTTTTGATAAAACATTTTAAATAATATCTTTAATAGACTAAAAGTAAATCTGTAATCAGTATTTTTTCCATCTTCTCAGACTGTACATTTCAAATGTGAGTTTTGTCAACTTTTAGGAGCACATAAGGATATAAACACATATTGACTTAAAGCCACAAAACTCAACAAAGAGCACTTTTAAAAATGTATTTTGAGCTCAAGTGCAAGTGCGAAGGACCTCTAAAACATAATTCTTTTAAAATGACAACAGATATTTTGAATACAAGAACGGACCCCACTTGAATATTAAAAATGAACTCTAGTTCAGTTGCTAAGTGGACTATATGTCACCCTGACAGGAACTGAACAGGATTAACTGTGTGTGAGAGCCACATGAGTGATCCATTACAAAAGCATAAGTCTACTGTATTTACATTCACACCAGCATGCAAGGAAAAATGCATAAAGGTGCTTTAGATGAGATGATACTTCCTGGGTCAAGAGCAGCTGTAACAGTGACAGCAAAACATGCATGATACGGTCACCTCTCAAAACATGCCAACTGCAAAAGCAGAGCCATAGGTAAAGCTTTATTGTTGAAAAAGAGTGGAAATATTGTTTTTAAAGAGTATCTATGAAGCCTGAAACAGTGTAATTTACATGTTCACACAGATGCAAAACAGTATATTATGGAAAATGAATATTTTTTTCCAAATATAAAATATTGCAAATTAAAATATTCATTCTCTCTGATGCATTGTGGGTTTCAAAGACAATAAAAAACATTACGTAACAGATGAGTCATATAACTTCCATCACAAACAGAAAACACAACACAGAGACAGACATCAACTCCCAGCATGCACTGTGACAGTGGGGACACATGCTCCCATTTGCATTCCAATGCCATTTCCAAAGCTCAAGTATGGGACTTCAGAAAATAACATTTAACATGTACATCAGAGTTAGGAAAAAAGCTCAAGTATCCCTTTTATTTGCCTGATGTGGATTCACTGGCTACGTTCGGAATGGAATTCTAGCTTCTTGCATACTACAGTATGTACACAGTATATTACTTACTATTGTTGGAAAACAGTATGAAATAGGATGCACTATGCAATGAGAATGATTCAGAAAATAGAGTGCTACATTATTAGCATGACTGCATTACTCTGCATGTTTAATTAAACAAGCAGTATGCAACTCAGAAATTAATAAAACTTTTTTTTGATGTAATTACATAATTTGGAACAGTGTTGTTAATAATCTAATAAAAATTGTGTTTTCTTAAAATAAGGCTTACGTAAAATATTACATTAGAAATTAAAAAAATTAATTATTAGAAATGAATTTTTTAACAGTCACTTTTGCAACTAACTGTAATAAGTTAAAGCTGAAGCACTAAAGTCACTTAAACTAAATCTGAAATAAAATAAAGCTAAATAGAAATAAAATTAAATATAAAAATAATTCAAAATATTAATATTATAGTAGTATGTAAATAAAATGATTAAAATCTATATAATAAGATAACATTTAGTGTAAAATGCCATACATTTATTGAAATTATTAAAAAGAAATAGAGAGATTTGTACACATTTTTCATGGAAATTAAAAGTTTAAACTAAGAGCATTGCATGATGGGATACAGCACCCAGCATAATATGCTCTGTTGTATACTGCACATGTTTGGAAAATATAGTATTCCTTGCATACTAAATATTTTAAGCATGTGTAGTATGGTAGTATTCCATTCCAAACAAGTGCATTGATTATGAAAATAAAATAAAAAGTCTAGAATAACTTTTTGCTCACCAGCTTAAATTCTCCCATGTATCACCCCAAAAAGCAGCACACCCTTCAAATAGCACCAAATCCAATTTGTAACATAGAGCAACTCTGAGATCAGAGCGACGCACTTATTCTTCAAGTTAATTACTTGTTTCAGAGGAGACTGGAGCCTTAATTCCTGATTTCACACTCTCTGTTAGGCAGAGAGCAGCCTGGGAGATGCAATTGCAAAGCAAACCATCAGAAGTTTCTGTGTGCATTTCCTTGGCACATAAAAGGGATACAACAGCTGCCTCTAGAAGAGTGGGCGGTCAGTGTGCTGGTGTGTCTGTCCGCTGGCCTGTGGTGCAGAGAGCGAGGCGTCTGCCGTGATGAGATGCGCCTCACCTCGTCAATTTCTTGGCTTCGGTGAGAGGGATTGGTGGGGGCAGGGGTTTGCTCGTGTTAGGCTCCAGTTGGTGAATGGGGGAGTTAGGGATGGGCTCGAGGCGGTTGGGCTGGGGCTGGCTGCTCCCTGTCCCGGAAGCCTCCACATTGGCCCTAAGATTGGCCGAGCTGCTGAATCGGGTGGCTGATTTGTCGTTCTTTCGCTTTTGCTACATAGGATGACAAGAAAGGCAAACAAAAAAGGAAGTTGGGAGAGCTTCATGCTCCATTTTTAAGAGGTTCTCCCAATGATCGCTTCCTAATAAACGCCCACCCTGAAAGTCAAGCTCGCAACACTCAGCAGAGGAAGCATCAGACGCTCTCAGCCAATCAAATCAAAATGAGTCGAAAGAGATGTGTCAGAGGGAGAGGCTGTTGAAAATTGCAGACTGAAAGAAGAATGGCTTGGAAAGCAAAGAAGAACTGGATGTCTAAACAGGAAGAGAGCGCAGAGTAACGAGACACACTAACAATCACACGTGAACACACACATATATGCACATGTAATCACCGACACTTGGAAGTTATAGAACACAGATGAGGGCAACAGTGAAATATCTGGTCAAACAGAATTACATTGTTTAGACTGGGTCAGGAACTGCTTGTGATGTATGGAACAAACACCATTTTCACCTAAGCTCTGGAAAAACAACGTTAAAAGGATGGTTCACTCAAAAATGAAAATTCGGTCATCATTTACTCACCCTTGCATTGTTTCAAAACTGTATTAATTTGATTTGTGTACTACACAATTGCAAGGCTTTTAAGCTTCCAAATGGAAACAAACGGACCATAAAAGAATCCTAAAAGTAGTTTATGATAATTTTAAACATCAGTTGAAGATCAGAAGTTATTTGCTAAAATTGGTCCTGAATCATAACATTCACTGATTCAATGAAATTATCAAAATTATAAAAAAAAAATTCATTAATTGTAAAAAATCTGAAATAAACTCTAAATATAATTTACCTTAAATTTAAATGTTGCCTTGGCAAATAAATAAAATGAGTTAAGTTCTTATTTAAGCACTACAATTCTAAAACTCAAATAAAGCTATATATATATACAGTATATACAGTATATATATATATATATATATATATATATATACAGTATATATATATATATATATATATATATATATATATATATATACATATATCAAAAAGACAATTTTTTTTTACTAAAGACAAACTAAAATTGAAATAAAAACTACAAATATAAAATTAATTTGAAATGACATGAGGATGAGAAAATGATGTCAGAATATTCAGAACAATCCCTTTAATAATGTGGTGCCTGTGTGTGTGTGTGTGTGTGTGTGTGTGAGTGAGTGAGTGAGTGTGAGTGAGAGAGAGAGAGAGAGAGAGAGAGAGAGAGAGAGAGAGAGAGAGAGAGAGAGCTCCAGCATGCTCCTAGTGAACAGTTTTTCCAATGAACTGCAGTCAGGCATATCAGTTGTATTACCTTTGATTGCACCCTAATAAAACTCCATTCTAACCAGGCACAACACATCTGCTAAAGTCGTTTTTACAGCAATCAGATCATATATGATGTTTAACATACAACTGTAGAATAGGATTTTGATCCATGATCACCACAATTTCTTTTGCAGCAGGTTGGAAACTCCAATTAGCAACGTACACAAGTAATTTATAACTTTTTGCTTTTTTGTCTCATGCCTGGTTGGGATACAGTGTAAGGAATGACATTCAAGATGAACTATAAAGCACCATTCACTGCTATCATTTCCAAAACTTAGTGAGCTGCCTATGTGTCTACAGTTTATATTTTTGAAACAATGTTAAGGGTATGTATACACATATAAACATGCATTTGATTCCATTTCTTTGTGCTCTGCAAAGCTGTTTGTTTTTAACAAAAAGTGTTTATGTCATGTGAACAGCCAGCGTCTAAACTAAAGTGGAGACTAGTCAGATCACTAGGTTTTGGAACAGCTTCTTAAATGAACCAACTACCAGCTCAACACACAAGGACAAAGAGTACAAAGAAGAAATCTTACCTTGACAAGAGGGTTAATGACACCAACATTTGGGTTTGTGTTGAATATTTTATTGAAGTTGGTCTCTCTGTTGACAAGCTCCAGCTGGTAAAACTTTTTATCATCCTGAAAAGAAATACAGATTCTTTCATGATATTCATGGACAATATAAGACTGAAATAAGAGTCTCCAGAACATGTGACTAAACACAAACATCTGCTATGAATTGTTCTGCAAGCTAAAATATATGAATAAAAATGAAATGTAAGCTTCTATTAAAAATACTATTTCATGTTATGATAAAAATTGTCAAATTGTTTAATATAATATTTTTTGTATGTGCATTTTACATATCCATACTAGGGCTGGGCGATATAATGATGATATTATCATATATCGACGATGTCTTACAAGTAAGTCAGTTACAGACAGTAGTTACCAATATTGAGAAAAAAATTATAAATATATTTAACAGTCCTGTAGTTACCATGCACATATTTATTCACATGAAATAACATGAATAAAAAATTTTGTAGCCTACGCTAGTAGCTAATTAGGGAATTAAAAATATATCCTGGAACTACTTAATTTTTACTCTTTGTAAAATTGTTAATTTTTTATTAATTTTTTTTTATATTTTTTAATTCATTCTTTCAAGCGTGAGATGAAAAAGACACTTCTGTAGCTATCGCGCATTTTTATCTGAGCTGCGCACACATCCAAAGCATGCACAGAGAGCCGCCTCATAGACTAGTTTGAAAATTATGTCAAAATATCCCCGTAAACACAGTTTTGTCACGTAAACGGTTGAGAAAGAAAACGTGTGTATAACAGCCTACATTGGATCCGTGGATTGATATCAGCCTACCTGCTAAGGATGTTCATTTTGGTTTTAACGGGCAATATTGTTACATTACAATTCAATTCAATTAAAATAAAATGGATAAGTGTCTATGACTCATATGACTCGTTTTGTTTTACATGCGCAAATACCAGGATAAACAACAGAACAGGAGGATTCACATCATCAAATCATGCTCCTGCAGCACAGAATAAACTCATATAGCCTGTATGAAATGAATAATTACGCAAAATATATTCACTTTACAGATTAACAAAACAAAAGAAAAAAATGTAGTAAAAAAAAAGTAGTAGCCCGCTAGGCCTATGCTGCGTTTGTATTTATTTTTGTGCACTCTCCTCACCAACACACTCAAGGAAAAGGAAACTTGAGACGGCAGAAAGTGGGACCTGTTTTCTTTATTTTACAAAAACACAATGTTTTTGTTGTTGTTGTGAGTGTACACAGATAAAAATAGATTCTTTACAGTTTATGTATTTACCATAAATGACGGAGATGATATTATCGGATATTGCAATATTTATTAAGGTGATTATCAATAAAATATTTTTTTATATATCTCTCAGCCCTAGTCCATTCAGTAAGAAATTCTATTTTAATTCAAAAATATATTTTTTAATAAAACCACAAAAATAGCCATGGTAAAATGTGAATTTGTTTTCCCAATACACATTAAAAACATACATTTTAATTAAATGGTGTTCTTACCAACATTTATGTTCCTCTAAATAATATCAAGACTGTCATTACAAAAGACTAAATGAAGCTAAAGTGGCATAATTTTAATCCCATTTGATATTCAAAGTTAATTTACTTTTTCTTCTATATTCATTAAATATCACATATCTAAAGCCTGTTTCATCATTAAATAAAAAAATAAAAGGTAATTTCGACTTTTTATCAAACAATTTGGACTTTTTTAAAATAAAATTTAATGACTGCAAAATATAAACTACTTATTACTTTCTCTCAATGACGAGTTTTTATCTCACAATTCTGAACATCTATCTCGCAATTAAGTTTTTTTCCGCCATGATATAAAAATTTAAAAAGCTAATTGTGACTCATTATATTGACTTTTGCTTTCTCAATTGCTAATTTATTTATCACAATTTAGACTTTTTTATATTCTTGCTATATATATATATATATATATATATATATATATATATATATATATATATATATATATATATATATATTAACCTGATATATTGTGAGTAAGCATGTCACACTTCTTAAAAGTACTCTTACCACCAGTTTCTTGACCAAAGATTCTCTCTCGGACACCATATCCTTCAGTTCAGCTATTGTCTGCAGATCTTCGGGCCTGCTCTCTCGGTTCCGGAATTTTTCTTCTGTTCCCTCCAACCTGAAGAGCAAAGACGTATGATTTAGGATGACATTTTCTCTATAACCATTAAATGAGTTGTTCTCAATATCTACAGGTATATGGTTAGTTGCATGATATTATTAGCATTTAGCATTGTTTCTCCCAGTCCAAGATGATAGATGAGGTGAAAGAAATGTTGAATATACACACACATATTTACAGTTTTTTTTGTGTTTTCATTTTCAGTAAAACATTGTTGCTTTAGCTTAGCAACATGCTAATGATTTAACTTCTGAAATCAATTGAAATAGCATGCAAAACACTATTTGTGTAGGTAGTGAAGTTGTTGCTGACTATGTAGAACACTTAAAATCATGAAGTTTCCATGACGCTACGGCTGCTCTCGGCAGCAAGTAAAGTCGTATGGTTTAGCTATTGCCACTGTGTTTACAATCAGTTTTTCATCTGTGTGGGCTTGTGACTTATTACTAAAAGTGAAATTTGACTATTCTGACACATTAGCTTAGTTGGAAAGCAAAGCTGATGGCTTTGTGCTATGAACGCAGAATTAATGAAACACCATTTATCATATCAGTATGATGATATTGGCATAGGCCTTTCATTTTCTCACAATGTATTAGTGTGATAGTTAAAATCACCAGCACCTTTGAATAGCCGTCACTCAATCTTTCTTTCATCAACAGGAATTCTTTGATGATCGGTGTCATTGAGGATCAATATCTCTACCGTTTCTGCTTTTTTTGAATGATGTTTCAAAATGTGTGATGAATCTTTAATGAACAGGCAATATGAAGTTTCCCCAGAGGTATACAGAGTTAAGATTGATGGCTGTTTTCATTTGAAAACCTTCCCTAAGGTCTTCACAACTGCTTACAATAATGAAACTGAGGCTGTTTAAAACTGATGCAAACAGGAAAACAATGGTGTTTTAACTACTAAGGGCATGTTTATCTATTCAGATCTATCAGCTCTGTTTATCCATCCATGTTTCTCCATTCTCTCTGTCTGTCTGTCTGTCTGTCTGTCTATTCGTGCATCTGTAAAAGTCATGAAGAACAAAAATATGACTTCTTATGGGAAAAAATATAATTATTAGTTGATGTCATTTTAAAAATAAAACTATGAATATGAAATATGACTCCTGTAAACAGGCTCATAATAGTTGTTCACTGAAAGGCCTTTCTAAGTAAATAACACAGTTCTCATCAAGACTATGTATCCATTTAAAGTGACAGCAGCTAAACAACAACAACAAAAAAAAAAGCGCATGCAGCATGTAGCCTGCAGAGTACACTTGAGCAGTTACAGTAGAGCAGCCAATGCTCCACACACGAGGATAACTGAGGATCACAGAACACATGAAATATTCATGAGACTTAAATAGGTTGAAATTTAAAACTGGTTGGAGGACTCGGTTTGGGCAAACTAAGCTGTCACAATAATTAATTGCACAAAGGACAGGACTGTCATTTCACCAGCTTTGTGTTATGTTTAATTAGCTGGCTGTGTATCTCTGCTCTTCAGGGACACCTGGAGATGGCACGCTTAGGAAATGCTGAGGGATACAAGTTCTGACTGCTTCACACAAGACCTCATTCTGTTCTGTCACAGACTGACTGCTAATCATACTAAAAATACATGCACCAGACAAAAGTTCAAAACATAATTTAAAGGAATAGCTCACCTAAAAATCATTTATTCACTCTCATGTCATTAGAAAACCTGCATGCGTGTTTCTTTCGTGGAACACAACAGGTTTTCCACACAATTCAAGTGAATAAAGCTGTCAAGCTCCAAAATGACAAAAATAAACCATGAAATAGCATAAAAGTAGTTAAAATTACTTGTGTACTATATATGTTTCCTGAAGTCATAAGTTAACAATCAATATACAGCAATCAGTGAAGTACGATTAAGTGAGTGAGTACTGAACAAATGCTTCTACGGAACTGGTTCAATTTAGTCAATCAAGCCTATTTCAATGACTTTGAAATATCTTTCTGTCTTTTTTTTTTTTTAATGACTTGTCTATTGAAAGCACTAAAAGAATAAATGGAAGTTAACAATTGGGTATCGTTAAGAGGAATCAAAACCACTAGGGATGGGAATGGGTTTTGATTCTGAAGAACAGATTGCAATTTACTAATTTGTGCTTAAGCATATTCATACTTGGTGCATCAAGATCAGCTGCCAGACACAAGACAACTAATGCCATTTGTCATGAAATAATGGCTTAAATTGGTTTAAACTGAAATTTGATTTCAGAATACCTGGGATACAGCACATGAGTCATATGGACTACTTTTATGATGCTTTTTTGTCAATCTTTTTTTCAGTGAAGAAAGAAAGTCAAACGAATCTGGAACTACAAAGGGAATGAATTATAGAATCTTAATTTTTGGTGTAGAATTCCTTTAAGATCAGTCCTTCATACCCTTTGTTTTATGAACACATAGCATCGGTTTCACAGATGGATTTGATGAATTATTAATTAAAACCACTAGGATTTAAATTAACCCCAGAAATTTAGCACTTTATAAATGCAACTTTATCTTTCTGTTGTATTTGGTGGACTGCAGGGCCTTTTCATGTCATGACACACTTCCAGAATCTAAATTATTCATCGTTCTCAGTTGCAAATACTGAGTGGATTCAGGCAGTCAGATGAACTATTTTTATTCGACAATCTGTTCAATAGCTGGATGTGTTGGTGTTCTCGTTCAAGTAAACCTAAATTAGGTCAACTCTGACAGCAATATCTCCAGTCAAAGAGTTCTTGTACATCCCTGCCAATTTTCTATATTTATATGCACACATGGATATACAGCTTCAAACACCTCCTGTTCATATATGGCTGTCTTTCTGAATCAAATTTATCTAAACATTTTTATAATTCAAAGTCTGTAGCCAATATTTAAAATGTACCATTTTAAGCAAAAATTAGGGGGAATATAAATAAACTGGGACATTTTTTCCATTCCACTCTATGACAAAAGTGTCCCAGTTTACATGTATTCACCCTAAATAAATCATTCACACATCCAGGGCCACAATATTCACAAAACCATCTTTTTTTTTCACCAACCACCTATAATCATAGCAGCAATAATTCATCAAATGATGATTCAATGATGGAGAAGAGCATTATTTACATGCTTGCTTCTCCATATGAATGGTTTACCTTGTCAGAGCACAAAATAACCCTGATCCAAACACAAAAATACACATAATCAGCATGATTTGTAGATATAGGCATCTGCAACTCTTATCTGAGCTGCCTTGACAGGGTTGCCTGTTCTGCTCTCAGTTCTCACTAGATATAAGTCTAGATATCTTCTCTGTCTCCCTCCCAGTATCTTTTCAGAAACATTGTCCTACATCACAGAGTCTACATCACAGTCTGGTGTACTTTCCTTAGCATTCAAGCAGTTTCATAGCCTCTGTCGCCAAATGCATGCAAACAACCAGTCAAAACAGAAGTTACAAATGCTTCATGTTCCAAAATATGCATACCGTATATTGTATTCGGACTGTAGTGCATGAACTCACAGGATCTGCAGGGCGGAGATCTTGTCCTTCAGCAGTTCCTGGGCCTTGTTGAAGTCTGACAGCATGTTCTGTGTTTCTCTGTGATGAAGAGCGTTCAGCTCGGCCATCTCCCGCTCGTGTTTCTTACACAGGTCCTGCTCATGAGCTCTGTCCATACACACACACACACACACAAACACACACACCACTCTCGGTGACTCTGCAAAACTCACTGTAACCCCAAAGCAATGCAGCTGCATTTTATCCACAGAGAAATAGACTTTGAGTAAATATATGTATTTAATAACTGGCTAAAACCTTATGATTACTTTATTTTAAATGAGTCCACCCCCCAAGATTACTGTTATAAACATGAGCCACGTCTAAAAGGCAAAGGTGGAGGTGTTGCTTCAATTTATAACAACGTTTTCAGGATTTCTCAGAGGGCAGGCTTCAAGTATAACTCGTTTGAAGTAATGGTGCTTCATATATCATTATCCAGAGAAACAAATGTAAATGATAAATCCCCTGTTATGTTTGTACTGGCTACTGTATACAGGCCACCAGGGCACCATACAGACTTTATTAAAGAGTTTGGTGATTTTACATCCGAGTTAGTTCTGGCTGCAGATAAAGTTTTAATAGTTGGTGATTTTAATATCCATGTTGATAATGAAAAAGATGCATTGGGATCAGCATTTATAGACATTCTGAATTCTATTGGTGTTAGACAACACGTTTCAGGACCTACTCTTTGTCGAAATCATACTCTAGATTTAATACTGTCACATGGAATTGATGTTGATGGTGTTGAAATTATTCAGCCAAGTGATGATATCTCAGATCATTATTTAGTTCTGTGCAAACTTCATATAGCCAAAATTGTAAATTCTACTTCTTGTTACAAGTATGGAAGAACCATCACTTCTACCACAAAAGACTGCTTTCTAAGTTATCTTCCTGATGTAACCAAATTCCTTAGCATATCCAAAACCTCAGAACAACTTGATGATGTAACAGAAACTATGGACTCTCTCTTTTCTAGCACTTTTAAATAAAGTTGCTCCTTTATGCTTAAGGAAGGTTAAGGAAAACAGTTTGACACCATGGTATAATGAGCATACTCGCACCCTAAAGAGAGCAGCCCGAAAAATGGAGCGCAGCTGGAGGAAAACAAAACTAGAGGTATTTCGTATTGCTTGGCGGGAAAGTAACATATCCTACAGAAAAGCATTAAAAACTGCTAGATCCGATTACTTTTCTTCTCTTTTAGAAGAAAACAAACATAACCCCAGGTATTTATTCAATACAGTGGCTAAATTAACGAAAAATAAAGCCTCAACAAGTGTTGACATTTCCCAACACCACAGCAGTAATGACTTTATGAACTACTTTACTTCTAAAATTGATACTATTAGAGATAAAATTGCAACCATTCAGCCGTCAGCTACAGTATCACATCAGACAGTGCACTATAGACCCCCTGAGGAACAGTTCCACTCATTCTCTACTATAGGAGAGGAAGAATTGTATAAACTTGTTAAATCATCTAACCCAACAACATGTATGTTAGACCCTATACCATCTAAGCTCCTAAAAGAGGTGCTTCCAGAAGTCATAGATCCTCTTCTGACTATTATTAATTCCTCATTGTCATTAGGATATGTCCCCAAAACCTTCAAACTGGCTGTTATTAAGCCTGTCATCAAAAAACCACAACTTGACCCCAAAGAACTAGTTAATTATAGACCAATCTCGAATCTCCCTTTTCTGTCCAAGATACTAGAAAAGGTGGTATCCTCACAATTATATTCCTTCTTAGAGAAAAATGGTATATGTGAGGATTTCCAGTCAGGATTTAGACCGTATCATAGTACTGAGACTGCTCTCCTTAGAGTTACAAATGATCTGCTCTTATCATCTGATCGTGGGTGTATCTCTCTATTAGTTTTATTGGATCTTAGTGCTGCGTTTGACACAATTGACCACAACATTCTTTTGCATAGACTTGAACACTTTGTTGGCATCAGTGGAAGTGCATTAGCATGGTTTAAATCGTACTTATATGACCGCCATCAGTTCGTAGCAGTGAATGAAGATGTATCCTATCGATCACAAGTGCAGTATGGAGTACCTCAAGGCTCAGTACTAGGGCCGCTACTCTTCACGCTTTATATGTTACCCTTGGGAGATATCATCAGGAAACATGGTGTTAGCTTTCACTGTTATGCTGATGATACTCAGCTCTATATTTCTTCGCAGCCCGGTGAAACACAATTTGAAAAACTAATGGATTGCATAGTCGATATAAAAAACTGGATGACGAGTAATTTCTTACTGCTAAATTCTGAAAAAACAGAGGTGTTAATTATAGGACCTAAAAACTCCGCTTGTAATAAACCTAGAACACTGTCTAAGACTTGATGGTTGCTCTGTCAATTCTTCGTCATCAGTTAGGAACCTAGGTGTGCTATTTGATCGCAATCTTTCCTTAGAAAGCCACGTTTCTAGCATTTGTAAAACTGCATTTTTCCATCTCAAAAATATATCTAAATTACGGCCTATGCTCTCAATGTCAAATGCAGAAATGTTAATCCATGCATTTATGTAATAAATGATTATTGTAATGCTTTATTGGGTGGTTGTTCTGCACGCTTAGTAAACAAACTACAGCTAGTTCAAAATGCAGCAGCAAGAGTTCTTACTAGAACCAGGAAGTATGACCATATTAGCCCGGTCCTGTCAACACTGCACTGGCTCCCTATTAAGCATCGTATAGATTTTAAAATATTGCTTATTACTTATAAAGCCCTGAATGGTTTAGCACCTCAGTATTTGAATGAGCTCCTTTTACATTATAATCCTCTACGTCCGCTACGTTCTCAAAACTCAGGCAATTTGATAATACCTAGAATATCAAAATCAACTGCAGGCGGCAGATCCTTTTCCTATTTGGCGCCTAAACTCTGGTATAACCTACCTAACATTGTTCGGGAGGCAGACACACTCTTGCAGTTTAAATCTAGATTAAAGACCCATCTCTTTAACCTGGCATACACATAATATATTAATATGCTTTTTTAGGCTGCATTAATTAGGTAAACCGGAACCGGAAACACTTCCCATAACACCCTATGTACTTGCTACATCATTAGAAGAATGGCATCTACGCTAATATTTGTCTCTTTCTCTCTTGTTCCGAGGTCACCGTGGCCACCAGATCCAGTCTGTGTCCAGATCAGAGGGTCACTGAAGTCACCCGGATCCAGTACGTATCCAGACCATATGCTGGATCAGCACCTTGAAAAGACCTCTACATACCTGAAAGACAGCGGAGACCAGGACAACTAGAGCCCAGATACAGATCCCCTGTAAAGACCTTGTCTCAGAGGAGCACCAGGACAAGACCACAGGAAACAGATGATTCTTCTGCACAATCTGACTTTGCTGCAGCCTGGAATTGAACTACTGGTTTTGTCTGGTCAGAGGAGAACTGGCCCCCCAACTGAGCCTGGTTTCTCCCAAGGTTTTTTTCTCCATTCTGTCACCGATGGAGTTTCGGTTCCTTGCCGCTGTCGCCTCTGGCTTGCTTAGTTGGGGACACTTCATCTACAGCGATATCGTTGACTTGATTGCAAATAAATGCACAGACACTATTTAACTGAACAGAGATGACATAACTGAATCCAATGATGAACTGCCTTTAACAATCATTTTTGCATTATTGACACTGTTTTCTTAATGAATGTTGTTCAGTTGCTTTGACGCAATGTATTTTGTTTAAAGCGCTATATAAATAAAGGTGACTTTGACTTAATATATGTAAATATATTAAACATACCAGACAATATTTGGATAAATTCTGTTGTATATTAAGTATATTATATTTTACTCTTCTAATCTGGGAAATATAATCAATAGTTTTGATTCATAAAATCATTTCAGATTAGATTCAGATTCATAACGGTTAACTGGATGAATACATGCAAATAAATAAAAAAATAAATTGACAAATAAATATTATTATTTATCTGTATTACCACTCAAAAGATTGTTTTATTGATTTGCTTGCTCGCCAAGGCTGCATTTATTTGATTGAAAATAGAGTAAAACAGTAATATTTTAAAATATTACAATTTCAAATTAGTCTCCAAATTCAATATAATATGAAATGTAACTTATTCCTGTGATGCACAGCTGAATTTCCAGTCTTCAGTGTCACATGATCCTTTAGAAATCATTCTAATATGCTGATGATCAAACATTTCTTATTATTATCAATGTTATAAATGTTTAAAAACATATTTTTGTGGAAAGCATGATACATTTCATCAGGATGATAAACAGAAAGTTCATTTATTTGCATTTAACATTATGACCGATGAATTTAATATGGCATTGCTGAATAAAAGTATTTCAAAAATTTTTGTTTTTTAAATAAAATAAAAATCTTAAATTAAGTTTATTTTTCTTATTTTTCTTTTACACATACGTATACAGTACACATTCTTTCTTCTTGTTTTAAGTGAAAAAATCATTTATGTTTTAAAAAAGGCTATTTGTCAGTGGGGTAAGAAAAATACAATTAAGATACATGTATGTCTTCTGAAAACAAAGCTAGGCAAATGTATATTTAAACAATTTTTACAACTGTTTGGAGGACTAGTTTGAGAAAATATAATTTTCAGTATAACTCATTCCCTAAAAAAATGTACACTCAAGTTCACTGTCTTTTATCCTATTTTCAAACATTTTATTTTTTCAAAGGTTGTGATATTGTCATTCAGCTCAGAGCTGGTTAGTTTAATTCATGGCTCAGAGCTCTTTATTAAAGATTTTTTTGAAGTTATTTTTAGTTAGGGCATGTTCATTTTCCATACTGCAATTTCTATGCGATATGACTTTTATCTAAAACACATTCTCAACAATTCAGCCACACAATGTGATGGGTTCATATAAAGAGCAATAAAGCAGGATCTCCTCTCGGTAAATGATAACGCCTGTGGGGAACAGCACTGCAATGTATTTGCTGCATTTATCTCAGGACCTGGATATGTCAATGTTACATAATTGAAAGTGAAATGAGATTCACCCATCTTGCATTATGATGTGTGTTACTAAACAATCACATTACCTCAAAAGAGCCGTTATGTATAATGAAACAGCTTTTTTACTTATTAATACAAAGGTGAAATATTAATATCAACTGCTGAATAAAAGATAGAATGGCCATGAGTTCAGGTTTTCTAATCCAATTAATTTCTCTTTTTAAAGTCTGTTTTCTTTTCTTTAAACTACTACAAAAGACAAACAACACTGTCAAAAGAGCCAGACAGCAACAAGAGAACTGTGGGCAAAAGAACAGACAAATCCTGATAGGACTTTCTAGGCAAGGACACTTTTTTCTTTTCTTCTTTATTTCTTTACACTTGCAGCCCCCTTCTGCTTGAAAATAATTGAATTTCCATCTCTTTCATCATCACCAATGACTCCTGTCTCATAAAACCAGAAGAGACTGTCAAATTAGAGTCTGTTTAAGGATTGCAAACGTTCTCTACTGAACAAGGACGACCTCATGCAACCTCGCGCATGCAGACGTGAGAGGAATTTTTTTCATTTTGCAATGAGCTTACACACTGTTCTCTAAATAGATAATAAAATACACAAAATCATTAGGTACACAAAACAAGTACAAAATAAAATATTACTCTAGTAAAAGTGTAAGTACTCATTTTAATTTCACTTGAGTAAACGTACAAAAGAACTTGATTTTAAATGTACTTAAAAACTAAATATAAAACATATTAATCAACCATGTTTATGATTTATTCTAGCCAGTACTATTCTAAATAGTCTTTAAACCGCAATAATAAGAAAGATTAGTAAAGACATTTAATATATATTGATCTGCAAATAAGCAGTGCTATTTGAGTATTAAGATACTAATTAAAATTTTATTTTATTTTCATTTTCATTTACTTAAAGTTTTAGTGATTTGTTTGTGTGCTTGTGCTTTTTAGTGGATTAGTTTTTATTTCCGTTTTAGTTTTTGATAGTTTGGTACATTAAGGGCCCTATTTTGACGATCTAAGTGCAGGTGCACTCAGGGCAAGTCCAAATCCACTTCTGCTATTTTAACGATGTCCCTTTTCTCTTAATGAGTAATGGTTGTTTTTGGGTGTAACGTGCAATAAACCAATCAGAGTCTCATCTTCCATTCCCTTTAAGAGCCAGTTGCGCTCGTGCCATGATGGATTTACTATTTACATGGCGGGATTTGGCAAGCGCAAAGATATAATTCTGATACATGCGATGACTGTCCATTATTACATATATATATATATATATATATATATATATATATATATATATATATATATATATATATATATATATATATATATATAAAATGTATTTAATTAGCCTACAAAAAACTCTAAGCAGTGCAATCCTTTAATTTTTTTATATTTGGCATGTTTAATAAGCAGAGTGTACGTGTGTTGTGGACCCGCCTATACTAACACGCTCTTTAAGTAAAAATACAAATACGCCGTCTAAATCCAAGAAATCTTCAGTCCTCAATCCAAGACTCACCTGATCTGCTGATTGGCCTCGCTACGGATCTTCAAAACCTCTTTGCCCTTGAGTTCCAACTCTTTGGTCAAAGTGCTAATGTTCTCGTTTAGGGTGTGAATCTCGTGGTCCAGATCGGCAATGTGCTTCTTCCTGCGACTGACCTCCTCTTGCAGATCTGAGATGCGACTCAGAAGCTCACGTTCCTGCAACACACGAGAACACAATGTAAACTGAGGTCACGATAAATGGCAGACTGACCTTACTTGAGAATGCCGTGGATTGTGTGTGGCTCTTCCTGAAACATCTGAATTCAGACACATGGGGTTCCCACAGATGCTATTTTCACATTGCACTTTGAGACTATGTTGGGATCTTATATTGACGACACATCCCTCTGGCTTGCCTTGCTTATCCACTACATCTTCAAATATATTAATAATTTAGTAATGAATAAATAAAGGTTGGGAGCAGCCAGCAGACCTACAGCTTTATTTTTAGCATGGAGGTTTTAGCACTAAAGATCTCTTGAGGGACGTCAGGGGCTAATGGGCCTTGAGTCCATGTCTGAAGTTACAACTTTTGTCAACTTTCTTAAGTATTCAGTAACTTATTTAAAAAAAAATGCTTCTGGCAATGTACTAAAAGTAAATTGGTTTTGAAATGAGGCATGGAAACTTCTCTTGCAGAAATACATCTCAAAGCACTGAGAAAATGTCTTTGAATAAAACACTGAACATAAAAAATACATCCAGTATGAAATAAATAAATACACATTTTCAGAAGATATATTTTTTTTTCAGAGAGAGTCCATGTTTGCAGTTTAGTTCCACATGACCATTTTCCACCATCTGTCTGACCTTTAGAATTAAACAGGCTGTTTTGTTACTGTTAAGGATTTTATATGCAAATGACATCTGTTATGATTGGCCAAACTTTCTGCATGCAAAATGACTAACAAGGACACTGATGTTACTGAATATGTTTTCCATGATATGGCATCCATTGAAACCTCTTAACCTTTAATATATACAGCACACAATACCCAAATCACAAAGGGTACAAATTATAGCCTCATAATTGATATATATATATATATGTATGTGTGTGTGTGTGTATATATATATATATATATATATATATATATATATATATATATATATATATATATATAAATAAATAAAAAAAATATATATATAAATGGAAGTACCTACGACAAGGGGACCTAAAAGGATGTAGCTGAGCCTCCAGTATATCCGCATGTCATTGTCAACAAAACATCTGCTCTTCCTGCAGTTGTTGCATTATGTGCCTGGACTCAGGTGTGTGTTGGTCTTTATTCCCCGACCGCTCACTGGATGAGTGTGATGTTAATGTTCTGGAGCAGAGCTGTCAGGGGTCTGACTGTGACATTTTTATTTACACAACTCAAGACTGCGCCTCCGGCAGAACACAGCGGCCCGCCTGTAGCACCGACACTGACTATAAATTTAGTCATATTTAGACTAAATTATTTAGAATTTTGATTTTGAAAACTGATTTTGGACAGGCAGCCACCAAATGTGTAACATATAAGAAACAAAACCAAACTGCAAATGAAATATATGCTTTGTCACTATGGAAACAACCACCTTGATATGTAATGCTCAAATTTAGATTTGTATCTTTTATTCATGAATGGCTATTTTTGCCAGGAGTGAGGACAAAAACCACCTGCATAATGGCAGGGTATTGTTGCATAATGAAACCAGCTTCAGCTGAATAACTGACTGAAGAACACACATGATCGCACAATTTTCAAGAGTGCAATTAAGAACAGTGTGTTCAACAGCAGCCCGAGCATCAGGTCAAAACAAACCTTGAAGCCCTGGTCATCTAAACCGATCTCCACAGTGAGACCTTCAGCGAATGCCACATCAACCATCCACCTGTCGTGACAGAGCTGAACCCAGAGGAACAGTCATCTGACATCAGCAAGTGGCCGGTTTCCTGAAGAGACATGGCTTTAAAAGTCCAGCGCTCGTTCGACCGTGCAGAAAAAGGCCTACTGATTACTACTAGCGAGGGCTGAAATTAACATCTCTGACCTTTCCCATCAAAGATTCAGGCACTTTTAAATGTCTCCTTGAGGAGTACTTCAATGCGTAGGATAATGTAAGCATCATTAATGTTGGACCAGGCCAAGAGGCATGCAGACGGATGAGAGGAGGCTGATTAGCAGGTGTCTGGGAGCATGTGTGGAGCTCTTCTCTCATGGGCATAGTACCCAGAAAGCCCTGAGAGAGGCTGAATTTGAGTGTGCTGCTGATCAAAAGCTTGTCGATCAAGGAGGAGCAGCACAGGACACAGAAGAGAGATGGGGGAATGAGAGTTCATGGTTGCACTAAGAGCTATTCAACCACATACTGTACATGATTAAACCACTGTTACACAACACACATTTTTATATACTGTAGAAACATGTTTCCGCCTCAAACTAAACAGGCATTGTGAGATTAGCATAAGAAATGAAGTTGCGTTGTGAGATACAATTTAAATTGTGTAAAAAAAAATCTCAGTTATGAGAAATAAAGTCAAAAATGGGAGAATTTAGATCACTTATAATAAGTCCTAGTTATGCAAAATAGAGTTAAAATTGTGAAATATTAGGTTGCAATCGTAGGAAATAAAGTTCATCATAAAATACTGAATCTCATTGTAAGGTATAGATCCAGTGTGAGATATTAAAATCACTTTATGAAATACAAAGTTAAATTATGAGGAAGAAGGACAAAATAGTAAGATATTAAGTCACTTTGGAAGACAAAAAAGCTAAAATTATAAGATATTAAGTCATTGTGAGAAGTATGGTCATACATCAAAATATTATTATTGCTTAGTGAGAAAAAAAATTTCATATCAGAAATAATGCAATAATTGTCAAATATTAAGCCACATTGCGAGAGAAAGAATTCATATTGTAAAACAATCACTTCATAAGATAAAAAGTTACTATTATGAGACAGAGACAAAACAGCGAGATAATAAAGTTGAGCAATGCGTTAGCGGCGCAAAAGGTTGTGGGTTTGATTCCCAGGGAACGCATGTTAGGTAAAAAATGTTAGCCTGAATGCACTGTAAGTCGCTTTGGAAAAAAATGTCTGCTAAATGCATTACTTAATGAGACAAAATAAAAAAAGAGACAAAACAGTGATCTATTAAAGCTACTTGTGAAGATAAAAAGTCACAACTGTGTAATATTAAGGGCCCTATTTTAACGATCTAAACACAAAGTGTAAAGCGCACAGCGCAGGTGCACTCGGGCATGTCCAAATCCACTTTTGCTATTTTAACGACGAAAAAACGGTTGGCGCGCTCGGGCGCATGGTCTAAATGGGTTGTCCCTATTCTCTTAACCCTCAGGAGTCTAAGGGTATTTTTGGGGCCTGGAGAAGTTTTGTCATGCCCTGAAATTTGTGCTTTTTTTCAGTTTCTTAGAAATATCTAAATGGGTAAAGTCTAATATCACTGTAATCAGCACAAACTGGGCTATAATAATATGTAAAATGCAAGTACATGATTGTATTTTTGAGCAAAAAAATATTATGCGTGGTTAGTGAAAAACTAAAAATGTTAAATCACTTGAATTAGGCAAAAAAAAAAACACAAAGAACAATGGTTCACGGGACTTTTGAGAACTGGAGCTTGTAGCCTAGAATTTTTCTTTCTAAATTATGTGAAAATCATCTTGTTTACTCACTTACAGAAAACAATATATTGATTTAAATTTTGTAAGACACTTTTTGTTTGTAAAAGTCATATGCGAGTAGGCGTCAACTATCATGAATATCATTGTGATTTACACCTGAGAAGACAAAGGCCTGCATAATGAGCTGCATAATGAGCCTCTCAGTCAGCAGTGTCACTGAGAGAGAGGAGTTACAAGAAAGAATGTGAGAACAAAATAAATCTATATAATTTTATGTTTGTAGTTTATTTAGAATATATAAAATTATCGACTCCAGAGGGTTGATGAGTAATGGGTGTTTTTTGGGCGTAACGTCCAATTAACCAATCAGAGTCTCATCTTCCATTCCCTTTAAGAGCCAGTTGCGCTCGTGCCATAACGGATTTGCTATTTGCATGGAGGAATTTGGCAAGCGAAAAAAAAAACAGAACGTGTCTCCGAGATGGAAACGGAGCTGGATGGATGGAATTGTATTATTGTGCCAGAGAAAAGCACTGAATAGTCAGAGATGTGTGCCCAGGAGCTTTGCTGGGGAGCGTTTGATTCCTCTGTTCTTTTTTATCTCAGTCTTCATACAGCCACCTCACCAGCCGTGGAGAAGCACGTTTATTACTGACTGCAAATCAGCGATGTCAGAAAAAGCGGCGACCTGTGTAAGATAGCGTTAATGGTTATCCATCGGCCGAGAGATTCATGGTGCAGAAGCACAGCAGCACGGGCTTTAATAAATACTGTGTGTTTTGTGAACGCCGACACTCGTTTAGAGGAACCAGACCCCTGGGAATCATTGGGTGAAATGATCATATTTGTACTATTGTACCTTTAAAGTATATGAACAAAATTCATAATGCTTTCATAAACAGCATATGACCTTGGTGCTAACTTGCAAAATAAAGAAGGGAATGTGCCTTTAAGACTCAGAATCGATTTATTAAATCGAAATATTAACAGATAGGGGACAAAACTGATCTCAAGCCAGTTATAAACCATATGAGAGTCTACCAGGGACCCTGTGGTGTAAAGCAGCCAATCACTATTGAGGTAAAACTAAATTATTTGACTGTGGCTTTGACCAGCACATCAGACGCAGCTCATTAAACTTAACTGTCACTGGGGAACATTTAACAATAAGACAAAAATGGAGAGAGAGTGTGGGAGAGGAGAAACAGAGATTTCTGTTATGCAGTATGAGCAGAGTGATTCTTGGAAACCCCCAAAGAATTCCAGAGAGTCTCTGTTATTGACTTCAAACATGATTTTAACACCTGTCTGTATGCTGAATGGATTTGCTATTTTTTACTGAACCTAAAAAGAAAAAAAAATACTCCTAAATAATACTCCTAATACTCCTAGTGTTCCTGTGGCTCAAGTGGTAGAGCATTGCATTAGCAGCGCAAGGTTGTGGGTTCGAATCCCAGGGAATACATGTTAGGTAAAAAATGTTAGCCTGAATGCACTGTAAGTCACTTTGGATAAAAGCGTCTGCTAAATGCATACATTTTAATTTAATTTAAATGAAACATCTGTAAATTAGAGGGTAAATGGTTTAGTGCATTGTTAACTATAACTATTACAAAAACGTTTTAGTAATTAAAAAATAATAATAATATTAGAAGAAAACTCTTGATGAAAACTTGCATGAAAAAATCTAAATGAAAAGTAGAAATGTTGCATTGGCTTCTAACTGATATAAATACGTGTTTGTACTAAAGCCATGAAAATACAGTTGTTACCTTAAATATATAATTACAGTCTTAAATCTATCTATCTATCTATCTATCTATCTATCTATCTATCTATCTATCTATCTATCTATCTATCTATCTATCTATCGATCTATCTATCGATCTAGCTATCTATCTATCTATCTATCTATCTATCTATCTATCTATCTATCTATCTATCTATCTATCTATCTATCTATCTATCTATCTATCTATCGATCTATCTATCTATCTATCGATCTATCTATCGATCTATCGATCTATCAATCTAGCTATCTATCTATCTATCAATCTAGCTATCTATCTATCTATCTATCTATCTATCTATCTATCTATCTATCTATCTATCTATCGATCTATCGATCTATCTATCGATCTATCGATCTATCGATCTAGCTATCTATCTATCTATCTATCTATCTATCTATCTATCTATCTATCTATCTATCTATCTATCTATCTATCTATCTATCTAACTATCTATCTATCTATCTATCTGCGGTATCTATCTGCGGTATCTATCTATCTATCTATCTATCTATCTATCTATCTATCTATCTATCTATCTATCTATCTATCTATCTATCTATCTATCTATCTTTCTACGGTATCTATCTATCTACGGTATCTATCTACGGTATCTATCTACGGTATCTATCTATCTATCTATTGTGCATCACAAAACAAAACAGCAAAGCAAAAAACAAAAAAAACAAAAACAAAAAACGGCTAATTCGTTTAAATCTTATCTTAATTAAGTGACAAAGCAATTTCTACACCTTCTGTTACAATGACTTAACTAGAAAAAATAAGATAAACCCATGTTTCTCACGGCTCTTTCATGACACATCTGCCTGTGCTGTCATAACCAGTGGGATCAGCAGGAGTCTTGGGGGAAGGTTAAACACTTTTTTTCCCAGCCTTATGATGTAAGGGATGTTACTAAGAGTACGTGAGGGTATTACAGAAAACTGAACACAACAAAGTCAACTGTGTCCTCGAGACAGACGCACAGTTTGATTGTAGAGGCACATGAAACAATTCTATTCTCACAAGATACAAATATTCAGTTTGCCCCAAAAAACATGCATCTGTGCTTTCCGTGTATGCTCATTTGTTATTCCTGTGTGATGTATGACACACAAGGCTGCAAACGCTTAGTAAATGCTAAGCAAAAATAGATTTCTTCCCGACGCTAGCAGTGCAGGATTTGTTCATCTCCTGAGAGAGCTGAACTACACTGATGCAGTTTTCAGTTCACAGCCTCTCTTTAGCAAAGATCACACTGAGTTTGCCATTTGACCTCTGCTATTGTCTGTGGGACATTAGCTAAGTTCTCACAAGCCAGTTTTGAGCCCCAGGAGCTTCAGAATTAATTAGTATTTATATGGTGCTACTAAAATAAAGACCACTGTCACCTAGGGGCACCAATTTACCAAAAACAACCAATATTAATGGAAACCCTGTCTTCCTATATTACAAAGTATTACATGAGACACATGCTAACCTACTGAACTGAAGAGCAAAGTCTCACGACTTTCCAGATGAACAGATAGAAATGGAGTGCAATTACTCAGAAAGTGCAATTTTACTTCAGTCAAAGGCCATTACTGAGAAGCAAAAGTGCTTTGCAGTTTGATTCTATAAGTTTGTGTATGTGCATTTCATGGACAAATTTTTTTGCCTGAGGTCTGACTCAAATTATACAATCTTTCTGTCGCTTGGCAAACAATCCCGTCAGCGTTTCTTTTGTTTAACTGTCGTCTTATACGTGAGCCAGATGACAAGACGATTTATTAAGGTCCTTTTCTTTCATAGCAGCCAACTGTTGGAAGAAAGCTATTGATTTGTCCTTTCTTGGAAAAGCATCCACTTACTGAACTTACTGTTAATCTCTGTCTCGAGTAAGAGACAATAGGACTGTAGGAGACAGTCGGGAAATGATGGGAAAACACTGGTAGAGAAGGAGAGTTTCTACCGCTGAGTGCAAAAAATATACTTGTGAAAAATAATAACCCTGCTGTGGATAGAGTTTACCTTTACTCTGCTCCTTTCCAGAGCATTCTCCAGTTCCTGTTTGGCAGCCACTGTTTCCTGTTGATGGGTTTGACGCATATGTTCAATGGCTGATGCGTGAAGATGGTTCAGCTCGGAACGCAGGGATGCTGAGAGGAGAACAAGAGAAAGAGAGAGACATTGAGAATGAAAAACAAGACTATTCCAGGGAGATGATCTGCTGTCTGGAGCTGAATTAAAAATCATTCGTCTCCAACTCTCCCTAAAGCATAAACGTCACAGGTGGAAATGGAAGTGACACTCATTCCTTCACCTGCAATTTCCTGTCAGCGCTCCCTCATTATAGTCCTTTCCAGTTTCTTCCAATTATACCTTATTTCAAAGAGACTGGGCTATAATTAGAGCTGTAGGACTCCACTGGTTTTGCTTCAGGACTCTGAAGTTTTCCAATAGACAGCTAGTACCAACACTGCTCATTGTAAATGCAAACTGTGGCGAGTGGGGCAGGGCCGAGGGACGTGGGAACAAGGAGTGAGGCCAACAATGATTGGGCAAATCAGTGGCACCTGCGGCCCACCGCCGGTCTCGAGTCCCACGTAGGAGATGGAAGGATATAAAACTGGAGCGACGACAGTGAAGGACGAGAGAGGACCAGGCCTGGGATTTTAGTTGTGTTTTGGTTTTATTTTGTGCGCACCAGTCGTCCGTGAGGGGCTGGTGCGCTGTTTTGTGTTTATTTTGAATAATTAAAGTTTCATTTTGATTGTCCGCCGGTTCCCGCCTCCTTCTTCCGGATGAATACGAAGGTTTAATCGTTACAGTGGTGCCGAAGCCCGGGAGAAGGAGGGACGCGCTGCTGAAGATCACTCGCCGCTGTGGTGAATCCGCGGTGCCATGGAGCAGGCGAGGAAGATTCCGCCATGGACGCTCGAGGCGGTGGACTGGAGCGAGTTCCCGGGGACGGGCGAGCTCGCTGCCGACCGCCCACGATAAGGAGGGACGGCTGCCGTCCGTGAGGGAGCGGAGGAGTCAGCGCCGTTCGCCAGGGGGCCGGAGCCTGCTGCCTCCGTGAAGGTATCCGGAGGAGCAGGGAATGGGGGACTCCTGCCGGCTGCCCCAAACCGGAGGAGCCGTCGAGGGGTGTCGTGCCGTCCGCCGAGGGCCGTCCAGTGCCCCCGCCAGGCACCGCGGAGGAGATCGCCCAGCCGGTGGAGGGCCGAGCAGCAGTGCGCCTGGGAACCGGAAATTTTTTTTTTCTTCTCTCTCCCCTCTCTCGTCTCTGTGGCTCCTCCTTCCATCTCCTTTTCTCTCGCCTCGTCTATCCTACCCCCAGGTTTCCGCAGGTTTCCGTGAGCGGTCCCCCCCGGAGGGAGGGGGGGTGGAAGTAGAGCGCAGTCTCGAGGGTACCCCTCCGGCCTGCGAGGGGCGATGGGGGTATGTGGCGAGTGGGGCGGGGCCGAGGGACGTGGGAACAAGGCGTGAGGCCGGCAATGATTGGGCAAATCAGTGGCACCTGCGGCCCACCGCCGGTCTCGAGTCCCACGTAGGAGATGGAAGGATATAAAACTGGAGCGACGACAATGAAGGACGAGAGAGGACCAGGCCTGGGATTTTAGTTGTGTTTTGGTTTTATTTTGCGCTGTTTTGTGTTTATTTTGAATAATTAAAGTTTCATTTTGATTGTCCGCCGGTTCCCGCCTCCTTCTTCCGGATGAATATGAAGGTTTAATCGTTACACAAACATACTTTAAATCAAACAATTATTAATATTAACAACAAAATGCTAAATTATTAACAAAGCACAGGACAAATAAGGAAACCTTTTTATTCCTAACTGTCTCTTCAAACTGCAGTCAACAAGTCATCTAACAAAATGATGCAACATTTTAATTGTTTACTGTATTATTTCTTATTTTAATTTAATTTTTCACAGCTTAATGAAACCCAGTCATGACAGATATATGGCACATTTTTTTTGTGAGTTTTGGGTATTTTTCAAGCTAAGATGAGCATGAACTGGAGCATAACTGAGCAGCTTTAATAAATATGAATAAATTAAATTTAAATTTACATCTTGTAAATCATGCAGTGTTGGGCCGCATCATATTTACAGATTTGCCAGTCGAAATTGACACAGAAAACATCATTTTATTTATTAAAGTCTCATAAGATAAAAAAATATGTATATAGCTGCTTGTTTCATCAAATCATTTTAGTTATTTGTAGTATGAAATAATAATAATAGTACAATTAAGAAAAACCCTTCAAAAATCGATGTTCTTTATTTTTTTGTAGAATAAAATAATTATTCTCTTTTGATTAAGTAAAACATAATGTTAAGTACCTTTTGAGGACTAAGTACACAGATAGTAATAAAGAAAGAGTTAGTTAAAAAAAAAAAACTTTTATCATACATAAAAAAAAAAAAAAGTTTTATAAAACTAACATACTGATCCAACCAGATTATATATTGATATCATATTAAAATGAGCTTTGGAAATGCATTCAAGTCTAAACAGGTATTTTGATTGGGATTTCTTTAAGCAGTGGAAAAAGAAAATCAGCTTTGTTCTTTTATTCATCATGACAGCTGCTCTCTTGCTCCCACATAAGCCATCACTATGGCAACCCATATAGATATTACAGATATCTACTCCATTGTCTCAGCAAATGAATCTGATTTCATCACTTGCAAAATAATAGCGCAGACATTCAGTCCTAAAGACTGCATTTGACCTAGAGTAAATAATAAACAGGATCCGAAGGGTTTTTGCAGCCGGTCTGTGAATGAATCTTTGTGTGTGTGTGTGTGTGGCTGTTCTACCCAGCATGGCCTTGCCCTCATCCTCCAGTTCGAAGCGGAGGGTCTGCAGTTCTTGCTCTGACTGCTGTTTCAGAGTCTCGATGTTCTGCCTGTGAGCCTCCCGCAGAGTCTGAAGCTCCATGTGGTGCTGCTGCCGTAGACGCTCCTCAAGCTCCTACACACACAACACAACACACACATTAGTTCAGTAGAGTAGACAAATGTACACGACGATTCATACAATCTACATAAACTGTATATTTGACTTATGAAAATATAATAAGTTCATGTCTCTATCACTCATGTGACAATTAGAATAAAATAATGACACTTTCAAGTACCAGAGGGTATTGAGATTTTTTTCTTGCCCATTTTTGTTGCTACACACAACAGAAAAATAAATAATGGAGGAACTAGACTCAAGGAGAAACGTCAAATATAATGTTTTACCTAGTCCTTCAGAGCCTTTGCACAAAACAGTTTGCTACTGCTTGCAGTAAAATGGCATAGAAATAATTTTAACACATATGGTAAGCATAAACCTTTGGATAGTGGCTAGATGCTCAAAAGTCAAAAGACAAAAACATTACTTTGAAGAACAACAAACCAGTAAGAAAAAAAGAAAAAAAAACTGCATGAGAACTTGTAATTAAATTGCAGTTAAATATGTTAGCTGACACGTACAAAAAAAAAAAGAAAAAGAAAAAGATTGATAAATATAAAACACATATACTAAATATAAACTTATACTTTTACATAAAATGTTTATATATAAAACATACACAAACACATACTATATTTTTACAATAGCATAAATACGTTAAAATATTTAACACTTCAAACGTATTAATACTAAAATAAAAAAAGTTACCTCTATTAATAAATTACCTCCAACTGTTTGCCCAATGACAGAGAGAAAAGGCTTGTAGTATAAACACACACACACACACACACACACACACACACACACACACACACACACACATATAATTACATAAATATTATTATATTAAATTATATTTGTTAATTCATTACACTGTATACTAAAGCTATATGCTTAAAGTATAAACATGTTACAATACTCAACAGCAACAATGAAAAAACTACACTATAAAATAAAATAATAAAATAAAACTATAGAAAGAACAGACTTTCCCTTAAACTTAAACCATTAAAACTGACCATTTTAACAAACAAAAAACTGTCAGATTTACCATATTCACCTAACCTACATTCTTCTGGTGATCTGGATGGCAAGACCAGAACCAGACCCTTACCAAAAAAACAAACAAACAAACAAACACACCCACACACACCCACACCCACACCCACACCCACACACACACACACACACACACACACACACACACACACACACACACACACACACACACACACACACACACCCAAGCATTCTAAGCAGGTCTTTTCAACAAGGTGAATGAGAATTCCAACAGGTGCGTAAATGTAACTGATTTCTCAAAGAAACTGTCAATTACAGGAATTATGACTCTATCAGAAGGCTCTTAAGCATCACTGCAAGCTTGTTAAGGATCTTGGATGGTTGCCGTCTAACTCCTAGCCAGAGAAATGCAAATTATAGCACCCTGAATTAAATTAAGAGAACAGAGCTGCTTGAGCGCTAGAGATACACTGACATAATGAGGGTTAAGGCAGGGCACCTGCCTTCACTGAAAGCCTCTTTGGAGTTAGTAATATCCAGCAGAGTGAGGTCGGATAGGAGAGGAAGTGGGTTAGGGAATGGCAGGGGACACAAATTAGACCAACTGATTCATCAGTAAACACAGACTGCACCAAGCCAGTTGGTGGAAGCATGCTGGAAACTGAGCCGTATTAATATAGAGATTAAAATAAAACAACTGATGGGGAAGATCAACAGAGCTGAACTGAGACACGGAAAAAGATTCGTTAAATATGACTCATTTCAAACAATACAGTCCTGAGAGGATTACAATCATGTAACAGTGAAATATTTCAATAAATTGTTACAGTTAGGCATTCGTTTCACCCAATATTTATGTGCTTCTATCTTCTATCAGCTAAAGTTTTTCTAGGCAGTAGCCAGAAAGGCAGCTCAACAAGTTTAAAAACAGAGCAATAATGTTGGCTAATGATACCTAAAAATATTCAGTTTTGCAATTTTACTTTAACTCATTAACCAATGAATCATTCAAGTTCCATATTGTGTCAAGTGTGTTACTGACACATCTTTTGCTAGCTAAAGAAACATCATGCATCAAACGGATGTGGTGTCAGTTGTGCGAGGTCAAGTTTTCTCCAGTGTAAGCTGACTCCTGCAGCCCGATGGCTTGGCAAAGCTGAAAAACTGTCATTCAGACAACTATCAGTGACACGGCAGCCTGAATGGACAACACACACATGCTAGAGAAAAACATACACAGAAGAAATCTTTAATCTGAATGACTACTGAATGACTACAGCAGCCACACACACACACACACACACACACACACACACACACACAGAGCTGTGATGTTTTTTAGTTGTCATAGTGCCATTTTCACCTCCTCAAGTGCTACGAGGATGATGTAAAAATGAATCTTGAGTGGTACACTCTGCTTCTTTCTCTGCCAATAAAGCGTGTGCATTAATTAGTGAGTTATTTTAGGATTCCACACCCACATTGTTTTCAGATTAATGATAGAATCCCCCGCAAACAGTTCTGAAAACAACCCACTATAAACGCAACGGTTTCATATTATCATATAATGTTTTATTGTATTAGGTAACTATATTATGTTACACTGACTATGTGTTCTACATTAAAGCAACAAACCAGTGCATTATATCACTGAATTTATGTTTTAACATTAAAACTATTAAATCATTTCTATTAATTGAAATAATGCTGATATATATATATATATATATATATATATATATATATATATATATATATAGTCTTAAAAATACAAATACTACAACTAATAATAATTAACAATTATTGCTACTAATAATAAAAACTACAAATAAATATATAAATACATAATATATAAATACATTAAATAAATACATATTTATTATCGGCGAGGAATTACAACATTTTCGGTAAATTCAGTGCTCTGTTATTAAAACTAATACTCTCAAATACCCAATGGATGAAAAAATACAGTAGGTTTGAAAAAGCCTTAAATTATATCAAAAGGAATACAGTAGAGGCAGGATATAAGATATATCTCTTGTGTTTTCTCAAATTAGATTTATTTAGCTTTGGCAGGCGCTTGATGTAGTTTACCCACTCATAAAAGACCTGGAAACGGGCTATCTGTTTTCATTCCACTGAAAGCTGTTTTTAATGATGCTGAGTCAGGAGGACTACTCAACTTTGGAAAAGCCCAAGGACCACAAAACAGGTTCCTTTTTAGCCTCACCAACTTTCCCAGTAATTCTTAGAGAAATAGACTATGTATGACATAAATGTACATAAATCAGTGCAGCTGCTTCAAAATAAAGAAAAAACACATGATTTGATATATATTATAAAGATTATAAATACTGTATGTTTGGATGAGTACTGAAGCTTGTATCAGCCACAGGATAAAAATGAAAAGGTAATTGCGACTTTTAATCTCACAATTCTGACTTTTTTTTTCGCAACTGTGAATTATTTATCTTAGAATTTCAACTTTTCTTCTCCTCTATTTAATTTTTGATTCTATCTCAGAAAAGGCTTCTGTAGAGGAGCCAGATTTAAAAAGAGCAAACCGAGGGCAGAAAAAGGCAGCTCTGAAATTCCCAGGTATCTTCACATTTCTTCTCCTTTAGCCAGAGTGACTCATCAGGTCCATATGCTCTCAGCGGGCGAGCTGTCGAGGATGGGCACACACAAGCGTTTTTACCTACTTTTTTTTGCCTGTCCTTTCCGGCCGGGTAAAAAGCAGTGCTTGATATCAGCAAAAAGCTACAGGAGGGAGCGGAGGTGGATCTTTTTGCGTGCTTGAGCGAGATATCAGACGGAGGAATTGCATGCTCATTTTCATCTCTGAGGATGGAGCGGCGAGGGGTAAGACTGATGCTGTCTTTCTCCTCTGCGGTGCTGCCAAACCCATTAGCAGCAGATGAGTGCTCCTCCGCCTGACTTCAGTAGAGCGATGCTCAACATTGAGATGTTCGTGAGCAGAAAGAGAGAGAGCTGTGGTGATGCGGCTGGTGTGAGATATTCTCACACTGAACCGCTGATGATAATTAATCACAAGTCAATAAATCGGCTCCTGGTGTCGGCACTTCTACCTCAGACATGGTACTCTGGAGCAGAAAGCTATTTAATGAGATTTCATAAGCCTTCTGCTGGATCTCAACTCATTACATGAATGAAGCAAGGACATAAAGAGGGTTATTTTTAATGGTATGGCAACTGGGTAAAGCCACAATTACCAAATCTGTCTGTGTTGCCGGGAAACTCATCAACATGCAAATTACTACTGTGTCTGATATATTTTAAGATTAATAATATATTTCATGTATTAAATATTGTATTTATTCACTCTCTCTCTGAAATGACTTCAGTGAGACTTTTTTTTTTTTTTTTAGATAAAAAATAAAATTATTAGGGCATTTGGTTGTCATCAGTGGCATTTTAGTATTAATCATATACTATTATAGTTTTTATTAATATTTTGAGTTTGATTTATTTTTATGTATTTGTGTTTAATCCTTAGTTATTTTGTTGTGTGCTTTTGTGAATTTGTTTATTTTTTAATTAAAAAATAAGGGAATAAATGTTAAGCTTAATTTTAGCTTAATTTTATTTTAGTTTCAGTTAGTTTTAGGGCTGCAACTAATTATTATTTTATCTAATATGCACCAATTAAATGATAATTATTCATATGTATATAACCACAGCTATAACATGCATGCTGAATTTAATTGTTATTATTTTGAAACCCAAATATGAAATAACAGCCATTAATTTGACCTGATAATTGATGTATGTTGTGTAAAGCAAGTGATTTTTAGTTAATTTGCTTGCAGATCTAATTAAACACGAAGAGCCAAATTCCAAAAATTAAATAATCGAATATTTAAATAAATTGTGAAAAACTAAATTGGTGACAATCATTTCATAAATTATTAAATCAAACAAACTCAAAGATGTCTTAGCATTACTTTTTACATTATTATTTTTTTAATAATGATAAAGTAATGTTAAAATGAAATACAATTGATTAATTTGTTAGGTGATTTACTGTAATAATAATTAATTTAATAAATCAGTTAGGTGATTTAATAATGAAAAATACAATGCTTTTTATTTTTTAATTAACTATTTAATTTGAATACTTATTAAATTCTGGAATATAATTTTGGAAATAATCTGTTCATAATTAAAGTTGTAAAATAGCAAAGTATTAATTATTTTTTGATATTCTAAATCCCTAAATAAGCCCTATGGTAAAAGATCTTGTGTGGAAACAAAAGGTTGTAGCATGACAAGCGGTCAACACCACCGACTTTGACTGGACGGGGTTCATGCGGTTTGTTCATGTGCGGTTTCAAAATGATCAGCTCAAACACAAATAGTAGTAAATAGCAAAAGATACAAATCAATCAAAAAACACAAAGCTAATATGAATAACTATAACGCTTGTGTAGGCTGTTTGATTTAGGGTATTTGCTAGCAGTTTGATTTGAGTCAAAAAAAATTAAATAAAAAAATAGCAGGTCTCTGTGGCACACTGGGTTAACAAAACCAGTTAACCTCTTTGTGTATATCTCCTAATGGAATCACTGGCAGATAAACTCCATCCATTGACAGCTGGTGGCTGAGGGTCATACTGCCAGGTGTGGCCCTGTCCTGACAGTGGGGTATATCAGACGTAATGTGTTCAGAATCCAGCTGTGACATGGAGCAATGAAATCCATTACACAACAGTTTGCTGAAATAATCAGTAAATCGAACCACTGGCATAGACACAATTTCAACCAGCCAAATTCAGCAAATAAAGACATTCTGACCATATCTGTTAGTTATGGACACTGGGGAGATTTTGTAATATTACAGTATAATAATATATATTTTCGTTTTAAACAAAAAAAAAAAAAATCATTTTACATGTAAATCATATATTTAACCCTATTATTTTTATTTGTTAAAAATGCAAATTATACTTTAATTTAATGTTATATTTTACTGTTATGATTTATATTACATTTCATGTATTTAATATTGTATTTATTTACGCTCTCTCTGAAATGACTTCAATGAGACTTATCTTTAAGCCCCCAACCCCCCAAAATATATAAAATAACAATTAAAATAATTAGGGCATTTGGTTGTCATCAGTGGTGTTTTAGTATTATTCATATACTATTATAGTTTTTATTAATATTTTGAGTTTGATTTATTTTTATATGTTTGTGTATTTTGTTGTGTGCTTTTGTGTCTAATTATTAATGTTTTTATAAAAAAATAAAGGAATTAATGCCAATATTTAGCTTCATTTTATTTTTGTTTCAGTTAGTTTAAGGCTGCAACTAACGATTATTTTGATAATCGATTAGTTGGCCGATAACTTTTTCGATTAATCGATTAATCCAATTAAGACCCTTATTTTCTTTATTTTAATTTTACTGACAATTTTTTTTTTGCCATTTTGTGACATCACTACAATGTGCAGTCCAACTGCTTTCACTATTTTTTAAAACAGTGAAGTGAAGCCTGTGATTCTGACTGGCGCTGCATTTGGTGAGTCAATCTCAATTTATCAGCGGTTATTCAAGCGGCCTACTCCCGCTGTCCCTGCTCAAAGCCTTCATCCCTACGCCTGCGGTGTGGAGCCACTTCAGCCCAGCTCAAGGTAATCATTTCCAGTCGGAGTGAGAGTTACTCTCCCCTTGAGTCGTCAGGGGCCAGGTATTGGATAAAGTAGACATTACAGCCTATGACAGCAAGCGCTCAGCCAATACTAACCCACAGACAGAAGAGCTGAGAATGAGCAGGTTATTCTAGGAGAGATGTGCTCAGGGCAGGGCTGGATCTGTGGCAGATCTGCCTCACCACATCAAATCTATTGGGGGACAGAAAGAGGGTCTTGCGTGAGGGCCAACAGGGCTAACGGACAATTTCACCAGTGGAAATATAGGCTGAAAGGATTACGGTCAGCAATTGCTTGGCTGGCTCCGTACAAGGCAAGTGCTCCAGCAGCAAATAGAAGTTGGAGTGGATGTGGTCTCATGTAGTCAGACTGTTGACAGTCGCTATAAAGCCTCATCCCCAAACCACAAAGACTGATGCCATGCAGCAGACACAAATAACAATGGCTTTGGTGAGCAAATAAAACATGTTACACACCAGTGACTGTACAAAGAAACTGTGACAAAATAATCTAACCCTTGCTGATGTAAGTAACAAGCGATTCATTTTAAAAACTTGTGATCGGACCAATATAAACAGGGTCAGAGAAAATCAACTTTGTAGCTGAATAATCCTATTGTCAATAATCCTACTGTAAATAATATAATAATACATTTTATATATAAATATATATATATATATATATATATATATATATATATATATATATATATATATATATATATATATATATATATATTCAAATATTTATAATATATTCCAAAAATCAATACATTAAATGTTTCTATTGTCATATTAAAAAAATAAATTATAAATTATAAATTTCAATTTATTTAAAAAGTGTCAAATTAAAAATATAGAAATTAGTCAGTTTAAAAATTGCTCATAAAAGGGTTTATAAATTATTACTGTTAACTAAAACTAAAGAAAAAGAAAAATTGTTATTGGAATAAAGCCTAAGTGTTATATAATAATATTTTAATATTCAATGAAAACTAAACAAAAATCAGAATTGTTGCCTTGGCAACTAAGTAGGTTCAAGTCAAAGCACTAAAGTAACTAACTGGAAGAAAACCCCCCCCCCTGAAAATATAAAAACCCAAGCTAATATCCTCTTTTGTTTTTCTCTCGTTTTTTAGTTTATCAATTTGCACTGGCTACCAATAGCTGCTCACATAAAATGTTGCCTACAAGACCAGCACTGGCTCTGCACCCATTTATCTAAATTCATTACTTCAGACTTATGAACGTCGCTTTATTAAACCATCCCAAAGAAGCACACAGTAACTTTTACGGGCTTTTTAATTAAATGTTCCCTCCTGGTGGAATGACCTCCCCAACTCAATCTGAGCAGCTGAGTCCTTAGCCATCTTCAAGAATCGGCTCAAAACCCATCTCTTCCATCTTCATTTGAACCTCTAACTTTAGCACTCACTATTCTAATTCTATTCTTAAAAAAAAAAAACTTGTCCCTTAGACTTGCACTCCATTCATTTGCTGCTTGTTTTATATATAAAAAAACTAACACTAGCTTTCTAATCTTTTTGTATTCCATCGGGTTTCTTTTCATTTATTGTACAGTTAACAAAAGCAAAAATACCTCTTATATTACCTTGCTCTATTCTTTTTCTATTCTATCTTTTTTTATATACATATAAATCCCACTGTCATAAGGACACAATTATACATTTCCAAATATGTACTGTAAACATGAAAAGGTTGATGTGAATAAATAATAAACATAAATAATACAATACCCAAATAATATTAATACTCAATACAAGACACAGACCACAATGTAATGTTATCTTTGTAGACTGAAACAATTTGACATTTCAAAATTGTTTATTAAAACAAAAACAAAAAAAATGGTGTTATAAGCAGCACAGGTCAGACAGTCTCTGAATGGTCTGTAGGAGTGTTGTCTGAAGCTGAGATAATAGTGGATGTGGAACACAGAGTCATAAAAACTCAAATAACAGAGAGCCAAGAGGTGAAAGGAAAAGATAAGAGCATGTATACAGGTCAGAGAGGTATCTCTCTGCGTGAGACCGGTGGGAGATTGTTTTTTATGTTGTTACCTTGAGGTCGTGCTGGCAGGCTTCCTGCATGTCCTGCATAGCGCAGCAATGGGCTTCCTGCAGCCGCTGCTCCCTGCGCTGATGCTCCAGCTCCATTTCCTGCAGCTGCTGTCCCAGGTGCTCTCGCTCCTGACTGAACTGAGCCTGCAGCTGCTGCAGGGAATGCTGGGATTGGGAAAGCTGCATCTCCAGGCTCTGTTTCAGCAAAGAAATCTAAACACAGAAATTAGGTGTCACTGGTTGAAAAATGAAACAACTTTGCAGGTAAAAAAAGAATATAAAAAAAACACCAATACAACACCAACAGTAAACCATTAACCTTAATCGAACCTTATTATGAGTTTCATGCTCAATGGACAGCATTTGTGGAATGATGTTGATTATCACAAAAATTCATTTCCACTAGTCCCTCATTTTCTTAAACAATTAAGAAAAAAAAAAGGTTACAGTGAAACATTAAAAAATACTTACTGTTTTAATAGTATAGTCACTAGGCATACAAAATGAGTGTTAAAAGGACAAAAAATATATGACAACATTTTTGCCATGAAAAAGGGGGTTTAAGAAAAAAGAAAAAGGTGTAATGTTATATATTAATATTTAAATATTTAATGAAAAAATTTACACAAATCTGAATTATTGCCTTGGCAACTTAGCGAGTTTAAGCCGAAGCACTAAGATTACTAACTGGAAGGGGGGAAAAAAACACTGAAAATATAAAACCCCAAGCTAATTCAACATGTTATTAAAAACATGTTGAATTACTTTAAAATTACTTTTTTTAAAGAGAGAATTTTTTTAATTGCCACACATGTGGTCAATTAAGCTTAGCGTGTACTGAACCCTGAATATTCCTGGAAGTAAGAACAACAGTAATCACGATACTTCCCTTAGCAAGCACCGCTAATTAGCTAAACTGTGTAAAACATGCTCCGTATAGAGACTACAAGAAGAGATCCTAAAAGTAGCAGTAATTGAAAATCTTCATTCATTTTCATGGTCACAGCATTTCTACTTCCACAAACTGTTAGCAGGCTTGTGTGTGCAAACCATAGACTTTATAAAAACATAGACGTAATGTCCGTGACGTCCGTGACAAAGCCGGCCGTCGCCATCTTGGCAGCTCATCACCAAATGTCACGACGGTGGCCGTGCCCTTATTTATGCAGAATGTTAAGGCTTAATATAATTTAAATGGATGATTTACAAAAAAATTCACCGCCCTCACAATTGTCATGAAGGGCAAAATTAGCTATATGGACTAAAATCATTTTTTTTGCACCAGGCTGTAAACATGTTTTTTTTTTCTGCTGTAAAGTTGGGCATTTTAACATGGGGAGTCTATGGGATTGACTCCCTTTTGCAGCCAGCCTCAAGCGGCCAGTCGATGCATTACAGTTTTAGTCACTTCCTTGTGGGCTTCACGAGAGAGAGCGGGAGGTTGCCACTTGGTGTGAACACACATTGGCTCTAGTCTTCCTCTGTGAATAGAGCTGTGAGTTGAGTATGTGGGTGTCAATCTGAGTCTAGCAGCCATGTCTACAAGAACTCAATGAGGACTCAGTCAGGGATGAGGTGAGAAGTCAGACATTGGCGCCAGATATGTTCTCCTCACACCAATTGATTTGTTCGAACGGGAGGTTTCAGTTGCTTCGGCCCACTCGTTGGCCTGCTAGCCTCATTAGAGGAATCACTAATGACTGGAGGGTGACAGGGAGAGAGTTTTTCTGTGTTGTACCCGCCAACAATCGGAGACTTGTGAAGGCAATAAAACGATGCCGTGCTTGTCGTCGCATCAGCGAATAATTTCATTTTCAAGTCAACTGGAAGTGGTTTCAATATGCCCAGGTTATCACTGCTCATATCACAGCCGGTGCGCTGCTGATGCTAACAAAAAGATGAACGCAAGACATCATGTTAAAACTAGATTTTTTACATTTGAGGAAATCGTGAAAAGAGCTTATTATGGCAAAACTTGAAGCCATAAAATTACTTGTCACAAAAAATAAAAATAAATAAAAACCTACATCAGGTCTCTATGATATTCTAGTGCTGAATCAGGGGCCCCAACACTGGACATTTCTACATTGCTGCAAATGAAAAGAGCTTTTAGAAGGTTTGGTCCAAAGACATGATCCTTCTGACCTCTTTGCAATACTTTTTTTTCCGTTTTGTTTTTTGTTTTTTTACCAGGGGAAACGTGGGGGGGGGGGGTGTAGCATGGCTTTGAAGCTTATAATTTCTCATTTACATTTTTGCAATAAAATGTACAAATCTATCTAAACAAATTAATTCAAATAAAAAAATATATTATTACATAAAAAAAATGTTTTACAACATACATTTTAATATAATAAAATGCAATATTTACTTTTGGCATGTTTCAGTCAGTATTTCATAACTCAATCTTCCAGTGAAACGACTTCTGTCGTAAAAAGAAAAAAAAAAGAAAAAGATTTCCTAATGAAACTAACCTAAATAGTAATAATAAATAATCATTCCCTGTTTAATACTTGGATGTAAGTCATGATACATGAGGATAGATTCGTTGCTACTTCCATTTCATTGTGTCTTAGATAACTCATCTCACTTCAGTAACCTGCACAAATTGAAGCATCATTCATGTGTGCAGAAAAAAAATCTGGGTGTGCCAAAATGTGGTCTGGGACCAGAAGGAAAATGGCACATGTAATTGTGTATACAGTAATTGATTTTTCTCAGCAACCACCAATTAAAAATAAGGTGAACAGATATAAGCAGTGCGTGGAGGTCTCCTGCTTCACCCTGCATCTAGTGCACTAGAGAGTGCTGATGGGTGAGGATGAGGCTGTAATCAAGACTTGCTCTGACACAGTTAGAGCTCTGAGAAAGAAAGAGGTCTCGGTGGCCAGCCAAACACTCAACACACATATACAAGTAAATAAAACAACAAAGTTCATGAGACAATTATGAAATGAAGCTGAAAATGACAAAAGGGCTTCATTAGAGCTGTTGTGTCGAGGTAACATGTTGCAAGCAAAATATGTTATAACCATTAAATATGTTTTTAAAATGTCAAAATACAGCTGGTAAACTAAACTAAATCTGAGTGAGTTGAATTGATTATTTGTAGTGGAAAATAATAACTGAATTTGAGACTCAAAGTAGCAGTTTTTCCAGCCTTGACCCCACGGGTATGAATGCCATAAAACTATTCACTAAAAAAATGTTTGTTTGTAACATGTGGGTGCATAAAAGACACACATCTGTGGAGTGCGTAACAATGTCTTCTGTGATCTGCAATAAAAAGTAAGCAAACCAAGTTGGCCCAAATTACTTGTTCACAGCAAAAAATAGCATTTCTAATATAATCTTGCCAGCAAGCCAACGATCACACTCCCACTCTGGAGAAGAGAAGCAGTTATGTAAAAGCAAGTTAATTTCCATATAAATTTCTGAAACAACACAATATTGTAACTTGTTACATTTCCCCAAAAGTGATCAGCAGTGACAGGTTAAAATAAAGATTTCTTTAAAATAAATTAAAATATAATCAATAATACAAATTATAAAAAATAAATTTGAATCAAATAAAGATAATACAATTTCAAAATAATCGTGAATATTATGTCATTATAAAAGACATGAAACAATACATTTCAACAGAAATGGTGCTTGTCTATATAAAACTTGTTACCATATTGCTATGAAGTTGTTGTGGTGTTGCTATTTACTGTTACTGGCTCAATTCAAAAGAGCCCATTGTCGAGTCTCTGATACTCTCATCTCTAAATGTTGTCTGGGTCCATCCTTCAAGGCATGCAAAACCCCACAAACACAAATGCTTAGAACTGTAGTAGCAAACCTCTTCTCAATACACCTTAAGATTTGATGCATCAATAACGTGCGATGCTTGCCTGAGGACCCTTGCGGTTTTAAAAGGATTTTCAGTAGGAACTTGCAAAAGGTCTCAAACAGAGTCTGAAATGCTTTCACCAAGGTGTCATTTTTCAGCCTCTTTGCTTTTTTCCCCCGTGTGTAATATTCTGTTTCTGTACTCTAGACGAGGAGAAGTAGACTATAAAACAATGTCCAGATGCCAGGAGGCCATTGAATGGAGCTAATGACAACTGTAGCAAGGCTGAACTGTTGGCTTTGTCATAATCTTGTGATTAAAGCTGAAAATTATCAATATAGGCAACTAGAGAAAATCTAATTGGTGAGTATATCACATGAACCGCAGTTTATAAGCAAATCAACTGAATTGTAAGTTACAATGTGTCCTTGATTACTGTATACCCACCACAAACCTGAAATCCTATGAGATAATGCACTGATCATTTTTAATAATTACGTGCACAATTCTCTCACCATGGCCATGTCATGGCTTTGTGTACAAAACCCAATCCTCTACCTCCATCCAAAATAACAGAGAGCTTCATGAACAAACAAGGAGTAAACAAAGTTCAGTAAAATGACTTTCTTGCATACTTTTTGGTTTCGGGGTCATACTTTTATTTAGAATAAATCGAATCATACACTGCTGTAAATAGTTATCTCTCTTTGAAAGATGCATATGGTTATGTATTGTTTTTGTGGCTGATTTGATTACTAAAAAACTGTGTGTGGTTGAAGTATAAATGCAATAGTTACTCAATGTCAACAGATATGAGTTCAGCTTATGAAAAATGCACAGAGGGGAACCCAAGAACAAATTTGCTAAATCTGGTAATATAAAAGTGTTCAACTGCTGATTTATTTTCAACTGCTGATGTATTTCACTGATGCTTTTATCCTTTTAAAAAGTGTCTTTGGGGTTTGCAGTTTATTAAAGCATGTATTCCCCATATTGACTTGTTTGTCTGGCTTACTGTGAAGTTACAAATAGTCTTTTGTTATGGTTAAGATGAACTGTGCAATTTCTCTGCCACAGGCTTCAACAAACAGAAATGCAAAAAACAATGTGAGATTTTCGGAACCCTCCTTACATCTGCCATTGGTCACAGAAACACACAGCGCCGCCACAGATTTAAATCATTGGTTAAGCCAGTGGTACTGTGTTGGTCAGGACAGGACACTCAACCAAAATGAGGCTTGCTTAAGAGTACACAACTGTTTGGGGTTGGTAAGATTTTTGTAATGTTTTTGACGTTTCTTATGTTCAAAATAAAAAAAATAAAAAAAACATTAATATTAAAAGTAACGTTGTGAAATAATATTACAATTTAAAATAACTATTTTGTCATTTATATATGTGATGCAAAGCTGAATTTCAGTAGTAATTACATTACTATGACAAAATCCTTTACAAATTATTCTAATATGCTATTGGGTATCCGATGTGGTGAAAATAATATCTTGAAATATTAGAAACATTTGTGCTGTGTTATATTTTTGAGAAATCCATGATATAATATTTTCTGGATTCTTTGATGAATAGAAGTTTAAAAGAACAGCATTGCCACTTTTGATCAATTTCAATTTTTGTCCTTGCTGAATAAAATATTAATTTCTTATAAAATAAAATCTTACTAACCTCAAACTACTGAATGGTAGTGTATTTATTTTCTGTACTTTGTAGAGGTATGCAAATTGTAATTCTATGGGGCCCAAATGTGCCACTCAATAATAATGCCAATATTCATAAACCAGTTGAGAAAAATCAACAAAGAAATGCCTAAATGTGGATGCACATATAAAATTATTTTTTACATACAATTAACAAATGACAACATAATTAAATAATAAAAACAAATGAACAAAATGTAATAAAAATATTGATAAATACGTTAATTCATATTGGTGTTGCCTCTGGTTTTAATGAATAAAAAAAGTACTTAAACTGAATATTTAATTATTAAGCACTGTCACAAATAAAAATTCAAATTCAGTTCAATTAGTTCTAAACTGTCATTAGTTCTAAACTGAGAATAATTTTTTACTTTACTGTATCTTGACCTTTTTGTTTTGCGTTTTGTAGAGATTTATCCATTCACATTAATTAAGTAGTTGCTCAATTAATTAATCAATTTCTCAGCTGATTTCAAGATTTCTTGAACAGCACCACTGGACCCTCATAGGCTGACTGCAGTGGTCTCAACACGAGAACTGTTAGCAGTGTTAGTACAGTATAAGTGTATTACTGACCTGCTCCAGAAGGTCCTCCACCTTCCTCTGCCAGCTCTCTCTGGCGGAGCACATCTCCTGATCTTTATTCTGTGCCAGCTGAGTGAGCGCTGACCTTTTATTCTCCTCATGCTCTTCACGCAGCTCCTCACGCAGTTTCTTACACTCTTGCCTGTGGACAAAAAACAAAATGAATCACACTAATGATCATACTGTTTTGCGCTTATATATAAACTACATTTTTTTTCTGAGACCTTTTGACACAAATCTGATAAAAACAAGACACAACTGGTTTCTGCTGTTGCACACATATAAATATAAAAATACAAAAATCCTGGGTCAGTGGTCCGTTGATCATTAATGGCTGCTAAATGAGTCGGGCCCCCTTCACATGCTCCGCAGATCTTTTAATGCACCTGCATTTCTCTGCTGCACAGCGGTGGAGGAGGTCACAGAAGAGTAACTGCCACATTACGTGGTGTAATTGCAGGACGTCATGAGAGCTTAAATCTGTGACTATTAAGTCTGTGATACAGAAAATGCCCAAATAACTGTCAGTGTGGAGTACCTCACATGCTCGGAGACACTGTGAAACCTTTAAAAGGTGTGAAATTTGTCTTAATTGCTGCTTAAGAGGAAATGAAAACTGTAATGAGAGTTTGGGCACTTAGAAAAACGCCTGAGACCACAGCAATAAGCACTAAGGCTCGAATAGGAATTTTTTTTTTTTTTTTTTTTTTTTTACACATATTGATGAATCTGTTCGTTTATGGTGGCAAAAATCTCTAATTGATAGTACACTGAAGAACAGCATTTATTTACTCATTTATTTACTATATAAATATTATATAATACTAATAATACTAGACATACTATACTATAAAAATATTACTATTTTATATATAAATAAATATATATATATTTTTTATGAATATATATATATATGTGTGTGTGTGTGTGTGTGTGTGTGTGTGTGTGTGTAGAAAGAGAGGATACAATAAGCATTAACAATGTAAATATAAATTACAAATTAATATAATTGCAAATTTTAATCACATTTTTACTTTAATTTTAAATGATCCGTCAGTGTGAGAAATATAACTGTGATATATATTTAATGAAATTCAGTATAAAATAGTTATAGATGAACTATAGCAGTCAAAAGTAAAAAAAAGTAAAAACAATGTATTAAAAATGCTGTGCGTTTTTGAGCATCACTGAAAAAGAAAATGTCAGTATTTCATTAAGACTTGAGATTAAATAAACTGCTTAAGTATTGTAGATATTGTAGTATTAATTTTCACATGCAGTTACACATTGTCGGTTAAAAACAAGAAAGTGGCTGGTAAGAATATTGAGTGGCTGGCAGATTTTGAAATCCACCAGCCACAGTGGCCGATGGACAAAAAAAGTTAATTCCCGTCCCTGATGCATACATTTAAAAAATATCTCAATATTTTAAGTCACATCTTTGCTTGCACTACTTCAGTGCAGGAATATATATATATATATATATATATATATATATATATATATATATATATATATATATAATATATAAAATACTGAAGAGTTCAAAAAAGCATACATTAAGTGGTTAGACATGCTTCATGAGCTGCATCTTCAAATCCAGCCTGGTCATACTCCAAATCTTCTTCTTCTTTCTTCCAAAATATTTTTTTTTTAGACATCCTAGGAATTGTTAATGGAGTTTTATATAGCTAAGTCAGAATTATTATAGCTAAGTCAGAAACAAACACACACACACACTAGCAACTGCCTCATCCACTCCTGGAGGATTAATTAACCAGCACTTCTGCTGAAGTTCCCGTATGTGGCTTTATCACCTTTATAAACTCTTACAGGGAGTCCATTTGTCTTCATAAATGATCTCAGTGCAAAGCTGTCAGTCCAGCAAACAAAACTGGCGTAAACAGTTTTGATTTGTTGCACTCGGCACACGCATGCTAGCGACATCCAGACGGTGCTGCCTCGAAGGAGAGGATCCATCTGGAGTTTTTATGAACTTCATTGTGTGCTGCAGCTGTGAATGTGATTGTACAACGCAAATTCAAGTGTTGATAAAGAAGACAGTGATAGCTTAAGACTGTGCAAATGCAAGGGCCTGTGTCTGACAGAATGGCTCAATGATGAACAAACCCTCTTGTAACACTTAAAACAATGCAAAGTCTGCCAGACATTTGTCCTCTGATGATACCAGAAGGATCAGTTTGAGGAAACCATTGTCTACAGGCAAATTTCATATTCTCCTACAGGCTAAAACATATATATTTTCTTAAATATGTTTAGTTCTCACCATTTTAACACTTAACAGCCAGTATTTCCCATAATTACAATGTTGTTATTGACAATGGCAATTAAATTTTCATTGTGGAATATATATATATATATTAGTGCTGTCAACGTTAACGCGTTAACGAATGCGATTAATTTTTGTCTGGTTTAACGTGTCAAAATATTTAACGCAATTAACGCAGCATCCGTATTTTCTGCCATCCGTTGGCTAGCTTTACATTATATGATCACGCTCTTATTCATTTAAATGCTTTTAAACATTTCAAGCACGTCAAGACAAAAGAGAATGCGCTGTCTGTGAATGCCCTTATGTGACACATACACACGTACACACACACACAAAATGCATAGACAGGGAGGCAGAATCCAGTTCTCTTAAGCGCTTGAACTAACAATAAACATCCCAAAGTGCCAGTTTTGTCGATTATCCTCATAAGAGCAATCTTAAATGATTTATATAAAGTCTAAAATGAACAAAAAGAGTTGTAAGAGAATGAGGCGAGATCCATAGACAGTATATAAACGGTGAGATCCGCGTGTCTGTCTGCTCTTAAAGGGACAGCAGCCAATAAAGCTTCCTGTCGGTAAAGTTAAAGAACAAAGGGAACAGCGAAAATGACTCGCTGCTCTTGACTAAATAACTTTTGTAGCTTTAATAAGGATTAACTATTTAATTTATAGTTTATGCAGTGCAGACTGCATATAACTTTGATAACTTTATTAAATTTCTGTATATTTCCTAACTGTTAAGACAAGAAGGGCAGGAGTAAACATGACATTTATTATGGGTTTATGTTAGCATTGTTTTAAGTTTACTTAAATTAAAAACTGTTATATTTTTGCAGCCTAATAATAAATGTAAAAAAAAAAAAATCAGTAGCTATATTAATATCAGTAATACTGGCCTTCATTCATAAAAAGATGCCATTTAAACAAGTATTTAAAATATACTGTCTTTATGTTGTTTCTACATTAATTTGATTAACTGTGAAATTATTACATTAAAAAATATATTAAAAACGTACAAAAACATTTCTTTTTTTATTGCGATTAATTGGGATTAATCACAGAAAAAATGTGTGATTAATCTAGTTAAAGTTTTTAATCGATTGACAGCACTAATATATATATATATATATATATAATACAAATAGATGAAAAACTTAAACAAAATATATGAAAATGTAAATAAAAATTTGAAATGCTTGAAGCTGAAGTACTAAAAAAAAAAAGGTAATTAAAATAACACCACACATGGAATTTCTAAAGGTAAAATTTCTATTCTAAAGCCATTTAACCTGTTTTCCATGGACTGGACCCCTTAAATATTCATTAAACAATTCCTCAGCCCTATAAATGATATTAGTTGAGAATCTTGTGGATCTACCATTCTACAATCTACCATTGTGGAGCGTGTGAGGCCATGGAAACTCCTAGATATTCAAAACAAGGCATCTCTTGAAATACGAGTCTCTCGACCTAGAACCAACATCATTACCAGCACTTATTTTGAGGAATAACAAGCTCTACATTGGTCCACATTCTCCTAAATAACAAGTTAGAGCCCATATATCATCCTCCAGGGCACCACAGCACCACCCATAACAAATGTTGTGGAAAATTAGCTACCAAGGATGAAATCCAATAAATGTCTTGTTGATTTGTCATTAAAGCATGTTGAGCATCTGCTTAGGGCCAATTCATCTTCAACCTTTCTAGTTAGATCCTTTTTCGCATTTTCAGGAGATGTTTTAATGGTGTACTGGAAACTTAGTAGCCAAAATGTTCTGAAAGTAAAGATCAAAAATAAAATTCTGTCATCATTCACTCACCCTCAAGTTGTTCCAAGCCTATATGAGTTTCTTTCTTCTGCAGAACATAAAAGAAGATATTTTGAAGAATCAGGGTATCCAAACAGTTGGTGGTAGCCATTGATTTCCATAGAGAAAAAATACTGTCCAAGTCAACTGTTTGGCTACCCACATTCAAAATAACTTCTTCTGTGTTCAGAAGAAGAGAGAAATTCACACAGGTTTGGAACAACTTAAGAGTTAGTAAACGATGACAGATTTTTCATTTTGGGGTGAACTATCCTATTAATGGCCTTAGTTTTAGTCCAGTACAACTCAGGCTTATACTAATGACCCATCGTCTTATTTAAAGACCCATG